>NC_082655.1:44109200-44409200 GCF_028023285.1 Balaenoptera ricei | reverse complement strand
TAAAGCATAACAGGTGTTAGTGAGAATGTGGAGGAGAACACTAGTACACTTTTGGTAGGAATATAAATTGGTACCTTCATTTTGGAAAATCATATGGAAGTTTCTCAAAAAAATTAAGAATAGAACTACCATATGATCCAACAACCCCACTTCTCTGTATATATCCAAAGATTAATGAAATCAGTATCTGGAAGAGAAACCTGCACTCCCATGTTCACTGCAGTATTATGCATAATACACAAGATGTGGAGTCAACCTAAGTGTCTGTCGACATACAAAAGATAAAGAAAATAAAGTATGTACACACAATGGAATATCATGCAGCCTTAAAAAAGAAGGAAATCTTGCCATTTGCAACAACATGGATGACCCAAGAGAATATTATGCTAAGTGAAATAAGCCAGGCAAAGAAGGAGAAATACTGCATGATTTCACTTATATGTGGAATCTAAAACAGTTGAATTCATAGAAGCAGAGAATAGAATGGTGTTTACCAGGTGTCAGAAGGTGGGAAATGGAGAAAAGTTGGTCAAGGAATATAAAGTTTCAGTTATGTAAGATGAATAAATTCTGGAGATCTAATGTACAGCATAATGACTATACTTAATGATACTGTACTGTATACTTGAAATTTGCTGAGAGTAGATCTTTTTTTTTAAAACTTTTTATTTTATATTAGAGTATATTTGATTAGCAATGTTGTGTTGGTTTCAGTTGTACAACAAAGTGATTCAGTTATACATATACATGTATCTGTTCTTTTTCAAATTCTTTTACCAATTAGGTTGTTACATAATATTAAGCAGAGTTTCCTGTGCTATACAGTAGGTCCTTGTTGGTTATCCATTTTAAATATGGCAGTGTGTACATGTCAATCCCAAACTCCCTAACTATCCCTCCCCTCCACCCTTCCACCCATGGTAACCATAAGTTCTTGCTGAGAGTAGATCTTAATTGTTCTCATCAAAAAAAAAAAAAAAAAAAAAGGTTAGCTGTGTGAAGTGATGGATATGTTAATTAACTTGATTGTGGTAATCATTTCACAATGTATGTGTATATTAAAATATCATGCAGTACACCCTAAAAAAGTGTAGAGTTAAGCAGATTTTAGTATATTGACAGAATTGTGCAACTATTACCACGATATAATTTTAGAACATTTTCAGCATCCCACTGGCTTCTGATTTCCCTCTCTTCCAGATCCTGGAAATCCCAAATCTACTTTCTGTCCCTATGGATTTACCTATTCTGGAAATTTTATTTCAGTGGAATCATATAATATGTGGCCTTTCATGACTGACTTCTTTCAATTATTATAATGTTTTCAAGATTTATCGATGTTGTAGCATGTATCAGTGCTTCTTTTTTTATTGCTAAATAATATTCTATTGTATGGACATACCACTTCTATTTATTCATTCATCAATTAATGGACATTTAGACTTTTCCACTTTTGATCTATTCTGAATAATGCTGGTATGAACATTTGTACAAGTTTTTATGTGAACATTTTTTCATTTCTCTTGGGTATATACCTAGGAATGGAATTGCTGGATTATATGGTAATTCTTTGTTCAACATCTTGAAGAAGTGCAAACTGTTTTCCAAAGTGTAATTTTATGTTCCCTTCAGTAAAGTATGGGGTGTCCAATGTCTCCACATCTTCACCAATACTTCTTATCATCTGGTTTCTAAAAAATTATAACTATCCTAGTGGGTGTGGTTTTGATTAACCTTTCCCTAATGACTAATGTTGAAAATCTTGTGCTTACTGGACATGTGCTTGTCTTTTTTTGAGAAATGTCTATTCAAGTCCTTTGCCCAAATGGAAACTGAGTTGTCTTTCTATTGTTGAGTTGTAAGAGTTTTTACATATCCTGGATAGAAGTTCCTTGTCAGATGCATGATTTGCATGATTTGTATATTGAAACTGAGTTGTCTTTCTATTTTCAAGTTGTAAGAGTTTTTACATATCCTGGATAGAAGTCCCTTGCCAGATGCATGATTTGCAAATATTTTTTTCTCATTCTGTGGGAAGTCTTTTCACTTTTTGCTTGGTATCCTTTACAAGTTTCTAAATTTGATGAGTACAATTTATATATATTTTTCTTTTGTTACTTGTACTTTGGTGTTTTAACTAAGAAACCATTCCCTAACCAAAGGTCACATACCACATGCTTATTTTCTTATGAGTTGTATAATTTTAGTTATTACATTCAGTTCTCTGATCTATTTTGAGTTAATTTTTATGTATGGTGGGATGTAGGGGTTCAATTTCATCCTTTTGCATGTGGATATCCAGTTGTCTTAGTTGAAGATATTATTCTTTCCTTCATTGAATTGTTCTGGCATCCTTGTCAAAAATCAATTGACCATAAATGTAAGGGTTTATTTTTGGACTCTTAATTCCATTCCCTTGAACTATATGTCTATACGTATATGCTAGTACCACACAGTCTTATAGGGAGCTGCCCAGAGAGCACATGCACTTACTCAAAATTTGAAGCAGATCCTAATATGCCCACAGCTAAGGCTGTTAACAAACTGCATTCCTTGCAGCTGGCAGGTCCATGACTGTCATACTCCATTTTATAGATAAGCAAAGTGAGACTTAGAAAAGTAAAATGCTAGTCAAATATTACACATAAACCTTAGATTTGAACTCAGTTCTTCTGAATCTAGAGACTATATTTTGACTTGTTACGTAATATTACCCCTCTTCTCATGTTTTTTCAAGTGTGTGGGCTGCACATGTTAATATGTACAGGTACATATTAAGTTTTCAATAAATATCCATTGATTAAATAAATGATTATTTTTGAAAGGCACCACCATTTTTTCAGTTACCCAATCCAGTAACCTAGATTTATCCTCAATTTCCCCTTTCCACCTTTCTTTTTCTGTCTTCAAATGGTGACCCATTCCTGTCTATTACAACTTAACACTTTTACAATTCATTCATCTTCTCATCTCCAGTGCTGCAGTCTTTGCTGGAACATCTTCCACCTAAATAATTTCAATGGTTTCCTAATTGGTCTCCTTAATCTAACTCTCCTCACTCAACCTCCATTCTCTACAGGATGAAAGTACAGCTCCTTAGCGTGGAATCTAAGATTCTCCACTATCTTCATAATTCTCTAAGTTCAAGCCTCTACCCACAATAAAAAGCCCCCATGCTCCAGTCATTGAGAACTATGTAGTCCTCTGAATGATAGCACATCTCTGTGCATACTAATACGTTTATGAGCAATGTTTTCCCCTACTGGTCCACCTAGTGGGCAGCTGTTCATCTTCTAAGCCTTGCTTCACATTTTGTATTCTCTAAGAATTATTTGGGGCTTCCCTGGTGGCGCAGTGGTTGAGAATCTGCCTGCCAATGCAGGGGACACGGGTTCGAGCCCTGGTCTGGGAAGATCCCACATGCCGCGGAGCAACTAAGCCCGTGAGCCACAATTACTGAGCCTGCGCGTCTGGAGCCTGTGCTCCACAACAAGAGAGGCCACGATAGTGAGAGGCCTGCGCACCGCGATGAAGAGTGGCCCCCACTTGTCGCAACTAGAGAAAGTCCTCACACAGAAACGAAGACCCAACACAGCCATAAATAAATAAATAAAATTTTAAAAAAAGAATTATTTGTAACTTATTGCATATACCTATGCTTATATTAACCACTTAATTTGACTATAAATAATTCATTTCATATTAGAGTTTTAGTCATTATCAATGAACCCTTTTCTCTTTTAATTATAAATGAATGTCTTCATGTGAATTTCTGGGTTAAAAAATATGTTCTCATATGTTTAAAGATTTTAACAAAGAGGTTAGTTAAGCAGCTGAGCAGTTCTCTCAGACTAGTTAATAACTGCTTGGTATCATAGCAGACTGTTGTGTCAAAGTTAATAGTGAGCTATCTCATTAGAAATTTGCATAAAATAATAGTAAAATCCCTAAAGTTTTCAGGTAACATTTCTAAATCAGAGTAGATTTATAATAATGTTACTCTCACATTCTTGCCTTTAGATACCATCTTAAGTGAGGAAGAAAAGGGTGGAATAATGGCTATTAAATTGGGAATGATGACAATGACAATGTAGTATGAGTGTTTTGTAGTAGGAAAAAAATGTTGAGTGCTGCTACCTACAAAGTTTGTCACACACTTCACACTATTGGGTACATACTGAAGATGGTGTATAAAGACCTTCACAGGTACCAGAGAAAGAGGAACCTCCTGTCTTTTCTCCTTCTGACATTTTCCTGTTCGACTGGGTTTGTGTCTGGTTTGGGAAAACCCTTGCAGAAATCAGTGCAGCAGCTGTAAGATTAATATTCAGTGCCAGATCCATGAAGTCACTGATGCTGGCCCTTGATTAGATTTCCTTTGAGGGCTGTGTGCTTGAGCAATGCAAAAGTATGGTGGTCCTCACACAGAACACCTCTCCTTATTCCTTAAACACTTCCTCTCCATGGATATGCTTCAAAGAACCTGAATTGCTTGGACAAAGCAGGAAGTTGACCAAGGGCCTCTGAGATGGCAAAAAATTCACTTCTTTTGTTGGTGGCCTGAATTTTCAATACTCTTTCCTCTATGCAGTGTCCAGCTTCACAAGTTTTCCTTAGAACCCTTTTCAATGAGTAGGTTTCTGAAACTCCCCCTCCACTTCCCCACTGAAGACAACCTCTCCTTCATCATAAACGTTTTTGAAGGTATCTGGACTGTTCATTTTTCTGAACACTATTTTGTAAACAGGACTCTAGGTGCTAGGTTACCATTGTCTGATTATAATGTTCAAGGCAGGAGGACGGGAAAGAGGTGTGGACATATGGAGAAGTGAGATGCCAAATTGCTTTCATTCTTTCCTATTGACTTTATTTATTTGAACACTTTGAAAGACCTAGAAGATGATTTATTTCTTGAGAACATTAAGGCTAACACCTCACTGGATCTAGGGAGGAAACCATGCTCCCAAACAAGTATAAGCAGGATACAAGATACTAAACTGAATAAACTATAAATTAAGTAATATGTCTTAGGGGTTTGTGTGAGTTGAAATAACTATGAGAAAAGATTCATTTCTAACATCCTGAAAAAATGAGTAAAATTGATTTCATTTTTATCTTTAAAGATCAGTGAAAATGGAAGTGATTTCTATCCTGACATGGGTCATAATGTGGTTTGAAGTTTTGTGAAATCGCTCATGATTTCTTTACCAGTATGCATTAGTCTTCTGAGAATGCCATAACAAATTACCACAAACTTGAGTAGGTTAGAACAATAGAAATGTATTCTCTCACAGGAGGTCAAAAGCCTGATATCGAGGAGTCAGCATGACATGTTATCTGTCTTCTAACTTCTGGTTGTTGCTGGTAACCCTTGGCAATCTTTGGCTTGCAGCAGTGTACCTTCAATCTCTGCCTCCATCGTGACATGGGCCTTCCTCCTTTTGTGTATCTGTGTCTTCACTAGATGTTCTTTTCTCTCTGTGTCTCGTCTCTTCTTAGAAGGACACCAGTTACACTGGATTAAGGGTCCATCCTACTCCAGGATGATTTCATCTTAATATACATCTTAAGTACATCTGCAAATACCATATTTCCAAATAAGGTCACATTCACAGGTACCAGGGGTTAGGATATATGTTTTTTTGGGGGGGAAACAATTCATTCTGCAATATGGTAGATTACTGTCAATAAAGGAAACATCCATTTGTATTTGTTTCTGATGATCTTTTGGGGGTTAGGTAAATATGGTATGATTAAAATAAAATGCCAGATATTAAGACGAATGATGACAATTATAAATTCAAATCTGTACTACCTCATTGAAAAGCAGGAAACCAAAATTTTGTTCCAATACTGTTGCCTTTGTTCACTATATTTCGGGGAACTTCTCTTTGTAATGTGACTTAAGAGATAGTAAATTATCTTAATAACTTCAAATCATGGCACAATTCCATGTCCTTTGAAGAGGTAGTATACTGTTGTGAGGGACCTAACTAGACTAAGTTAGCTAAAAACTATGTTTTAAACTTACTGGTGGAGAAAATGTTTAGCTATGGCTATTCCCTACAAGTAGAGGAAAACTGGATAATCTTCTCATCTGAAGAATCACGCTCAGTGCTTTCAACCATGAAGTTTCACTGTTAAAACGCAGGAGCCTGGTCACCTCAGTCTTAATCTCCTGGTCTGTCCACTGATCTGCAGTGGTCAGGGCACTCATCACTATTTAAAACTGATGACATAATATGAAGGGAAGAGTTTGATTGACCTAAGAGTCCTTCAGAGGTACTGCCTGGCAGAGCTTTCCTGGGTCCAGAACAGAAGAGGAAGTCTTCCTTCCTCAGTATCTTTCAATTCTCATAGATTCATTTGCCACGGCAGCATGTGTTCTTGGTCAAATAGATCTCTTTACGTATGTGCATAGCCACTATCTCCAAAGTTTTCAGGGCATATGTGCTCTGCCATATCTGTGCCTAGGAACACCCTTCCTTCTGATCTTTATATGCCTTCTGGAACATAGAGAAAACCGTCCCTCCATCTGCCCCATGGTCTACCTCCATCACCATTTAGAGGTAGTTAAGGGAGAGTTTTAGAATGTGGGTCTGGTGTCAGACTGCTCAGGTTTGAATTCTGTCTCTGCCCTGTACTACTAGTGGGAGGTCGAACAATTTACATAACCACTTTGGGCCTCTGTATACTTGCTGTATAAGGGGGTAATGACAGTGCCTTCCTCATGGGGATGGCATAAGGAATGTATGAGATACTACTCAGAACATTTCTTGGCTCCCCTCAATGAATGCTTCCAATGAATTTATAACAGTAATAACAATAATAATCAGCTCAACTTCCAATCTCTCCTATTTTTCTTCTTTCACTTCCAGATCTCCTGTTTTGGTCCTTTTTCTCCTATGCTTGACCCTCATCTTGAGATTGGAGAATCACTGGACCCTGTTCTGGGTACCCAAATTCAGTCACCATTATTTTTGATAGGTTTACTACAATAGACTCGTAACCCATACCCTTACCTATCTTGATCTCCCGTGATTCATTTTCCACAGAGGAGAGTAATCTAAATCATGAGTAGTCACGTCATACTATACCTCTGCTTAAAATCGTTTCATGACTTGCCAACACATTTAAACCCCATACTTCTCACTTTTTTTTTACAAATCCTTGTGTGTCCAGCCTCTTCAGTCCCTGGTATCTCATGCTACACTTCTCACGCTGGCATTCCAAGCTCACTCCATCTGAAGACAATTGTGACAGCTCTGCTGTCCCCCTAGAATGCTCACCCCCATGCCACTTCCTGTCACCTCATCTAAGAGACCTTTCATGGTTGGCTAATTCAAAATTCATACTGTGTCACATCAGCTTACTGAAATTCTCTTCATTGTACATATCACCCTCAATGCTTTCCTTCATTTATTTTTATTACTTACATCCCCTCACTTGAATGTAAGTTCCATTAGAATAGTAACTTTTCTTGTCTTGTTCATTGCTCTATCTCCTTCACCTAGAACAGTGACTGGAACTAAGATAATAAATATTTGCTGTTAGATAATATTAATACTAACATTACTTTCTTTCTCAGTAGATGTGCATTCCTTCTGATGAAAACTCCATTTTTTATAGGGATGATAATATCTATTTACCTCACTATTATTGTGTGGATTAGATATAAAAATATGTATTTTATTTAGCATAAACATAGCTTTTTTTCTTAATGAATAGACCCTACAGATAGACAACAAAGGTGATAAGGAGGTCTGGGTGATAAGTTGAATAAGCCTTATCACCAAAATGTCCCATACTCAAGAAATTTTTCTAAATTCTCATTACTTCCTCTATTTAAAACATGTATATTTTGTATTCTATTCCATAACACATAATTTTTGTTTTAATATACAGTTTTTCTAAAAAAAAATTCAAGTAAAAATGACATTATAGAATGATGAACTATATTGGTAGTAACACAGAGTAGATGTTCATTTAACATTAATTCATTTTCTTTTATTATCTTCCTTTCCAGAGAGATATACCTTTAATAAACAGTCAGACATAATTCAACTTCCTACATTTGTACATGGATAGAAAAAGTCTGGAATAAATTGGCAGCATCAAGAACTGCTGGCAAGGTGATGGGATAAGCACATAAAGAGATACTTCAAATTCTTGTTCTACTAATTTCTTCTTAGTTTGCATTTTTAAAGACACTTTAAAAAACATGTCTATGTTTTTAATGACATGTGTCATTAAAAGACAAACTAATGGAAGCAAGGAAATAAAAGAATGAAAACTCCATTTTTTCCGTTAAAATAAAAATGAGGAAATTTGGAAAATGTTACACTTATATAAGGCAATAGATAAAAAATGACTATGTTTTGAACTGGCAGTTTTCAGTGTTTTGTCTCTGAGGTTCATGCTTCCATGCTTAAAAAAATAATGTATGCAAATCAAGCTCCACTATCCTCCATTTTAAACAATACCTTCCCTTGGTGACACTTCCCTACCAAGTATTGTTCCATATATCTGCTGCCCTTCACAGCAAAACTTTCATGGTAAGTTGTCTCCCACAATTCTTGCATGCCCTTCTGTGCTCTAAACTGCCTTTTTCTTGTTCTCCAATAACTAGTGTGGTGTCAAATCAAAGTATCATTTCTTCACCCCTGTTTGACTTCTTAGTAGCTTTGAACTTGCTGCCTACTTCCTCTTCCTTAAAATCTTCTGGACATCATGAAGTCGCTCTCTCCTGGTTTTCTTCCTTCCTGTGTGGATCCTATTCTTTGACTCATTTTTTTGTCTCCTCCTCCTCCTCCAAACTTGTCTACAGGTTGCCATGCTCTAGGTGCTGGCTTTGGGCTCTCTTTTCCTTCATTTGTACATTTTCTCTCTTAGAGATTTCTTTTAATCAATTTGTATACATTAAATATGTACAGCTATTTGTATGTCAATCATACCTCAATAAAGCAGTCTAATAAAAAAATAATATATGCAAATGTCAAATCACTATGTATGTAGTACACCTGAAACTAACATAATATTGTACGTCAACTATATTACAATAAACACAAAAACAAATTTGCTTTTCATTGTGGCCACAATTTACTTGAAAAAATAAATATAAAAATATAAACAATTTGTAAGTTATTTAGAGCATATTTAGATGAATAAAGGAAATGATTAATTTCTGTAATACTATTTTGGTTGTGATTATTAGAAAATCAGATAGCTTACAGAAAATACCCAAAGGGAAGTTCTCCAAATGAGGGCATTTTAGAACTAAAGGAAAATCAGTTACAAGTAAAGTTTTGTCAATGTTCATACAGTACCTGTTTTACTCTGGATGTTTTCAGGTCAACGTTTGGATAAAATCATGAAAATAGAAAATGAAAACATGGTAGTGGGATTGTGAGCATTATTTTCTTAATAGTTTTAATGATGTAGTATTTTCGCATTTTTAAAAGACATGAAATTTTTTTTAATATTTATTTAATTTTTAAATTAATTTTTGTCTTAGTTTTGTAATCAAATAAGTTTATGTACTAAAATTAACACATAAGAATTGAGAATAAAATTATCGACCTCACATTCTTTGTCTTTATTATTTTTCTTCTCTAGTTCTAGTTTTTATTTTAATTTTTCACTTTATATTTACTTTTTCAAGTCATTTTTACTTTTTTTCTTTATGTTAGTTATAATAATTATAATTTTATACAGGTGAGATGGATCATTTTGGGAAAAAGAGAACATTACAATTTTGGATTGGATTGCAAACAATCCAATGAACATGTGTAGAAAAATATTTAGGTTATTTTTTCAATTTAAATAGAGTAAACTATATGAAAATCTAATGGGGACAGATACTCTGAAAAATTTCTATATTTACATAAAGATTAGAATTTCCCACAGAATAATAAATAAGAGATTCTTGTTAAGCACATCGAAATTAAAAGAAAGAAGAAATCACACAATTAGATGAACTGAAGCATATGAAAGATGTTCAAATTCAATAATATAAAGAATAGCTACAAATTAGAGAGAAGGATAGTTTTATTCTCGAAGTTTAAGTATATAATTTGGCTTTCAATTTTTATCTTGTTTCTAATTTCAAATTGCTAACAAAATTATTATAAGTTTATTATCACAATGTTAAGTAATTACAAAAACCACAAAAGTGTATATAAAAATGATTATTAAAATATATAATAATAAAGTAATTATTTTTGTGTATATGTAGAATGTAGTGATTGCCTTTTAAATTCAGGGTATAATAAATGCCATGACTATCAATGACAATAGCAGTTTCTTGTACAGGATCAAAGTTTGAGATGAGGTCAATAAAACCACGAATAATCTTATATCATTTTCAATGGGTTTCTACATAACAAGACAGAACAGCCATGCTTAAAGCCTGTTTTTATAACAAATTATGAATAAGTATTAAAATAAATGCTTATTACTATAGCTATAAAAAGATCCATAGCTATAAAAAGAGCCATTGCATATGTTCAAATTGTTCCACATTACCTAGTTTGATGTATAAAGTTTTGTGCTTTATATATCAATAAGACAAGTAAAATTAGCCTCATGTCTTAGATGAGCTAATACTTGGAATTTAAATGACTTTCCCACATCAATTACTTAGCTATTGAACAAGGAAGAAAGGACATGTGTGTCTGCCCACAAGGCTATTGGGAATATCAAATAAGATATTTTACACTGTGAAGTTTTGGGGCATAGTATTACATTTGTAATTGTTAAAAATTAAAATAAAAGTAATATATGCAACATGATTAATAACCAAACGGAACTGAAAAACTTACAATGGAAAACAGCTATTCTCTTTTCTACTCTTCACCACCACCTTTAGCACCTTCCTACCGACCACCTCCTGCCCCAGTTACCATTCCCCCAAAGCAAAGTTTCTTCTGTTAGCTACATTAAGGCTTAATAGTATAAAAAAACAAACAACCAAAATAATGCACATAGCATCAACACTACTGAATCTTAAATGTTTCAGAAATACAGAACCTTAGGGCCACTAGTGAGAATATCAGTGGTCAATTTATAGAAGTGCTAATCAATAGATTTTAATAAGATGAGATGATGGACAACAAAGAAAGACCGTTTTCCTATATAGAATTTTGTGGTCAGCTTTTTTTATTCTCACTGAAGACAAAAGTCATGTCTATGATATCAGAATATTCAGAGAGAATTATGTTGGCATATACTGTGGGTAGGATTGTCTTAACAGCAAAGTTGCATCTACTCAATAAAATGTTTCTTTGAAACATCATTTACTCAACAAAGGCAATTCTCTAGTCATATTGCCTAGTGATGGTTTTGTGAGGACAACAGAATTAGTGGATGCAGGCTCTGAACCCAGACATTGTACACGTCTAGTAATGTGCAGGGACCAGATCAAATCTGTTCACAGGGAGCTGTCAGTTGTCAGTGGGTACTTTGGGATCTACTAAACAGCACAGAGAGCAAATCCTCTCGCATACTGTCAGTGCTTTAAGTTGTCTTCAATATTTCATCTTTAAGTTAGTAGAGATCCTGGGGTAAAGATCCAGTTTAGGAGATAAGTATTATCTTCTACAAGTTGTCTTATTTTTATTACCTGCCTTGAAATCTTAAAGGGCAAGAACTGTGAAGAAGGTATCACTTATTATTTTTTGATCATATATTAAAAATGGATTGTTAATTCTTACCTTTTTTCATAATCAGATGCTAAAAATTGGACCATCAAGTACAGGTACACACAGAGATCATGGAATTTAAAGAAATAAGGACCTTATATCTAAGATGCTTCTATTGGAGCATCCAACTCCCCACCCCCGCCCCCTCCTGCGCCCCCCCACCCCCAGATTAAAGCAGAACTGGCAAAGACAGACCTGCTTAAATGACACTGAAAAGACTGCTGAAGTAATTACAAACATTGTCAGTGGCTGTCAGGAAGAAGGTCGTGGAATAGCACGACTCAGTGACTCTTTATCTGGGTTCGGTGATAAATGCCAGGCTTGGTTCACTCAATCAGCTTGTCTCCCTAATGATATGCTGAAGCATTAAAAATGGATTTCTTCTTTGTCAACAGTACATCACATATATCTAAGATGATTGGCAGTTTTCTACTCTAATTTGATTCTTAGAATTTTTTTTTTTGAGTAAGTTGGTACATGAACTTGGTTTGTGACATTGGCTATGACTACAAATTTTCTATTTAAAAAATTAGATGGGCATAACAGAAAGAAGAAGAGTAGCCAAATCTTTGGGTTAAAGTTCTTGTTATTAAATACTGTGTAAACTACTTAACTAGTAATTCCTGTAAGGCTCAGTTTTCTCAAATGTAAATTTGAAATTAAAATATCTTCTTCATGGTGTTGTCATTAGATAGAATGACATAGGTATAAAACATAGTAGGTCCTCAAAAAATGTGTGTTTTCTTACACTAGATAGTAATGCATTTAAAATAAAAAAAAAATGATTCTCTGATGTTCAGTTGAAATTCTCCTAGTTGAAAATTATCTAAATAAATCAGACAATTTTTAAAAATTTTATTTTTTTAATTGAAGTATAGTTGATTTACAATATTGTGTTAGTTTCAGGTGTAGAGCACAGTGATTCATTTATATATGTACATATGCATATATTCCTTTTCAGACTCTTTTCCCATATAAGTTATTACAAAATATTGAGTATAGTTCCCTGTGCTGTACAGCAGGTTTTTACTGGTTATCTATTTTATACATAGTAGTGTGTATATGTTAATCCCAACCTCCTAATTTATCCCTCCCCCCATCCCCCTTTCCCTTTTGGTAACCATAAGTTTGTTTTCTATGTCTGTGAGTCTATTTCTGTTTTGTAAATAAATTCATTTGTATACTTTTTTTAATATTCCACATATAAGTGATATCATATGATGTTTGTCTTTCTCTGTCTGACTTACTTCACTTAATATGATTATCCATGTTGCTGAAAATGGCATTATTTCATTTTTTGTTATGGTTGATACTCCATTGTATATATATACCACATCTTGTTTATCCATTCACCTGTTGATGGACTTTTAGGTTGCCTCCTTGTCTTAGACGCAGATTAAATCCCTGCAATTGGCTTGGTAGACCCTGCATCTATGGAATGTTTGAATGGACAAGGAGTGTTCCCACAAATGAAACTGGTCTAGCTGTTCCTACAAATGAAACCAGCCTAGCTCTGGCAGCTGTGGGCTTTGGGGGCAAACACATGAGGGAGTTGGGCCAGATTAGAGTCTGAGCTGTCACCCCAGTGTCCACAGTGGGTCCAGAGACCCAACTAGAGGCACTGGAGGGCCTCCTGGGGAGGCGGAGGTGGGCTGTGGCTCACAGCAGGGGCAAGGACACTGACAGCTGGTAAATAAAAAAATATTATTATCACTATTATTTTTATTATGTTTTGATTCATTCTGTTGTTGGTTTTTTTAAAAAATTATTTTTATTTTGTATTTTGGTTTTTTTCTGGTTTGTTTTTCCTTTTTGTTTTTTTTAATTTTTAATATATTTTTTATTTTTTATATTTCAATTTTTACTATGCTTTTTCATTGTTCTGTGTTTTTTCTTTTCTTTGTTCCATTTTGCTTTTACCTTTTAAAAAAATTTTTTTTGGTGTTTGTTTGCTTTGCTTTATTATTCAGTTTGCATTCACTTTGGTTTTGTTTTTTGCTTTGTGTTTATGTTAATTTTGTTTTTAATTCTTTGATTTCATTTTTGGGTTCTTTCGTTTGCCTGGTTATTCTCTTGTTTTTTGTTTTCTTTTTGTTTCTTTTTTATGTGTGTGTTTCTTTGTTTTTGCTTGGTTTTGCTTTCACCATTTGTCTGGGGTTTTGTCTTTTTTTTTTTTTTTTGGCTGTTGTTGCTGTTTGTTTGTTTCTGTCTTTGCTATTTGTCTTGGGATTTTTTTCTCTGTTTGTTTTCATTTGTTTTCTTCCCCCCCTTTTTTCTTTCTTTTCCCTGACATGACATGACATGTCATCTGTGACATGTGACTTGCAGGGTCTTGGGGGATGGGCCTGAGCCTCTGAGTTGGGAGCACTGAGTCCAGAACTGCCAGAGAATTCCTGGCCCCAGGGAATATTAATCTGCAAGAGCTCTCCTGGAGGTCTCCATCTCAAATCCAAGAGCTTGCTCCATCCAACTCCCTTCAGGCTCCAGTGTTGGATGCCTCATGCCAAAAAACTAGCAAGAAGGAAGACAAACCCACCCATTAGCAGACATGCTGCCTAAAGTCGTACTAAGCTCACAGACACCTCAAAACACACCACCTGACATGGCCTTATACATAGAAAATCCTAAAGATGACACCAGAAAACTACTAGAGCTTATCAGTGAATTTAGTAAAGTTGCAGGATACAAAATTAATACAAAGAAATCTCTTGCATTCCTATACACTAACAACAAAAGATCAGAAAGAGAAATTAAGGAAACAATCCCATTCACCATTGCAACAAAAAGAATAAAATACCTAGGAATAAACCTACCTAAGGAGGCAAAAGACCTGTACACAGAAAACTGTAAGACACTGATGAAAGAAATCAAAGACAACACAAACAGAGAGATATACCATGTTCTTGGATTGGAAGAATCAATATTGTCAAAATGACTATACTACCCAAAGCAATCTACAGATTCAATGCAAATCCCTATCAAATTACCACTGGCATTTTTCACAGAACTAGAACCAAAAATATCTTAAAATTTGTATGGAAACACAAAAGACCCCAAATAGCCAAAGCAATCTTGAGAAAGAAAAATGGAGCTGGAGGAATCAGGCTCCCTGACTTCAGACTATATTACCAAGCTACAGTAATCAAGACTGCATGTTATTGGCACAAAAACAGAAATATAGATCAATGGAACAGGATAGAAAGCCCAGAGATAAACCCACACACTGATGGTCAATTAATATATGATAAAGAAGGCAAGAATATATAATGGAGAAAAGACAATTTCTTCAATAAGTGGTGCTGGGAAAACTGGACAGCTACATGTAAAAGCATGAAATTAGAACACTCCCTAACTCTATACACAAAAATAAACTCGAAATAGATTAAAGACCTAAATGTAAGGCCAGACACTATAAAACTCTTAGAGGAAAACATAGGAAGAACACTCTTTGACATAAATCGCCACAAGATCTTTTTTGACCCACATCCTAGAGTAATGAAAATAAAAACAAAAATAAACAAATGGGACCTAATGAAACTTAAAAGCTTTTGCATAGCAAAGGAAACCATAAACAAGATGAAAAGACAACCCTCAGAATGGGAGAAAATATTTGCAAATGAGGCAACTGACAAAGGCTTAATCTCCAAAATATACAAACAGCACATGCAGCTCAATATCAAAAAAACAAACAGTCCAATCGAAAATTGGGCAGAACACCTAAATAGACATTTCTCCAAAGAAGACATACAGATGGCCAAGAGGCACATGAAAATATGTTCAGCATCACTAATTATTAGAGAAATGCAAATCAAAGCTACAATGAGATACCACCTCACATAGGTCAGAATGGCCATCATCAAAAAATCTACAAATAATAAATGCTGGAGAGGGTGTGGAGAAAAGGGAACCCTTTGCACTGTTGGTGGGAATGTAAATTGATACAGCCTCTATGGAGAACAGGATGTAAATTGATACAGCCTCTATGGAGAACAGTATGGAAGTTCCTTATAAAAGTAAAAATAGGACTATCATATGACCCAGCAATCCCACTACTGGGCATATACCCAGAGAAAACCATATTTCCAAAGCACACATGCACCCCAATGTTCATTGCAGCACTATTAATTCATATATGTGGAATCTGAAATATGTTATAGATGATCTTATTTGCAAAGTAAAATAGAGATGCAGACGAAGAGAACAAATGTAAGGATAACAAGGAGGAAGGGGAGGTGGGATGAATTGGGAGATGGGGATTGACATATATACACTATTGATGCCATGTATAAAATAGATAACTAATGAGAACCTACACAGGGAACTCTATTCAATGTTCTGAGGTGACTTAATAAGAAGGAAATCCAGAAAAGAGGGGATATATGTATATATATAGTTGATTCACTTTGCTGTACAGTAGAAACTAACACAACACTTTAAAACAACTATACTCTAATCAATTTTAAAAGAAAATTTAAAAAATAAAAATGCTTTATTATATCTCATGATTCTGTGTGTCAGGAGCATAGTAAGAATGGACAATCTCTGTTCCATAATGTCTGAAGCCTCGGATGGGTAACTCAAAAGTTAGAGGCTGGCTAGTACAGCTGGGGGTTGGCTGGGCATTTCTTTTTCTCTCTATAGCTTCTACATGTGACTAGTTTGGATTTCTTCACAGCATGGTGAGCTCAGTATAGTTGGATATTTCACATGGCAACTGAGGAGTTCAAAAATGAGTTTTATAAGAGAGAAGAAATGGAAGCTGCCAGTTTCTTATCTGTCTGTCACTTCCACCATACTCTCTTGGTCAAAGCAGTTTGGAGAGTCCACCCATATTTATGGAGAGGGGCACACACCCTAACTTCTGATGGAAGGAATATCAACGAATTTGTGGCAGTCTTTAAACTGCCATATTTAATGATATGATGGTAGCCATTAAAAAGGGTTACACTGATAATTATTAGAAAACAAAGAGGGTAATCATTCAGAATAATCATTGTGATTATAAGAAAAATAAGCTGCTTTTCAGGGAAATTCCAAAATAAGAAAAATGCTTCACATAATGGTGGGATTTTTGAACCAAAATAAAAATCTTCTAGAGCAATTCCAAAGAAGATTGATAGCTATTTGCAAGCAATGTTTTGAAAAATTTATGTAAGTTGTTACAATTTTTGTAGCCTTATTCTTGTGAGCATTAGGATAAATCGAACTTCATATGACCTCAAAGTAAAAGAGAAATCAGTGACAGAAATTAGTTGTGGATAGAAGGAAGTGATGATAGGTCTCTAGAAACACCTATAGCCTAAAGAGACTGAAAGAAATGCAAAGAATTAGTAAGAAAAATACACAAATATTGATGAAAAAAGACAAACGGGAAAATTTTCAAAGTATGTTCTGAGGAGAAAAAATTGTGGTCATCTAGAAGGAAATTAGTGAGATTAATAGAATATTGGAAACTTGTAATACTACTATTTGGAATTTAAGTACATTTTTAACATTGCTTTTTCAGAGATATCTATAGAAGCAAAATGTTAAAGCTGAAAAATAATGAAACAAATAGTATCATGATTAGAGTAACAGTCAAGTAAATTATGGAATATCAATTTATTGTAATACTATATAACCATAAGATTAAAAAATTTAAAGACTAAGAACTCCTCACATAATAAAGCTAATTGAAAAAGTAGAATATGAAACTGTATGCATATTAGAATTAGCATTTTGTGAAAAATACAAAAATAAAAATTGGTAGACAACTCAGACAAAGAAAATCCAATGGGGAACTACAGATAATTGTTTCTTGCTAGGTTTGCTTAGTGTTGCAAATTTTACATGATTTTGTAAGGAAGTCATAAACCATAGTTGCTAAGTATAAGATAGCAAATCTTGAAATTTAAAACTTAAAGACTCTTTATATTTTCTTTTTATAGTCAAGTGATTCATGTTTTTGAAGATTATTTTAAAATATAAGGAGAAAAAGCGGATACAAAGCTATATGTATCCAAAGTGGAAGACATCATCTTTATAAAATCACTCTCATTCTTTCCATAATCATCGCTTTGCTAACTACACCATCATAGTTGTAAACCAAAAGTGTGATCTTTGTAAGGACTTGAGGTTCTGTTTAATCCCATTAAACCACAGAGCAGCACAATGATTGTCCTTCTTTCACACAAAGTGAGAGAGAATAACTGTTTGTATGCTACTTCCTTAATACATGGCAAGAAAACCAGGTCCACAAAAATCTCACTTTTAATCATGATAATTTGTGAATAGAAAAAAAAAAACTATTTTGAAAGCATTTTTTTCTCTTACCTAGGAAGACCAAGTAAGGTGGAATGCAAGCATTAATTGTCTAATTTCAATCCAGTAGGACAATTAAGACATAGAATCTGAGTATCATAAAACTTGTAAATAGCTGCTTCAGTAGAATATGTTATCCAGTAGACATTTGCAATATCATGCCTGTCCATTCCTTCAACCTTAAAGAGTAGTTAATGTTCTCTAACAGTGTGTCCTTATGGACAAGGTTGCAGGGTACAGAAAAAAGGAATTTTACTAATAGTTCAATTTCCAGGGACCTCAGTGATACAGTCCAACCATAATTTCAAAACGTCCAGCAATACTGAGTTACCTGAGGGCTCAAAGGTACTTAGTGAGACCGGGGCTTTGGGCTGTTGTATCAGACATCTCATATGCTGCCTCAGATCATCTCATCCTGTCTTCTCTCAGGCCCTGGGCCGCATGCTTTGCCCACTTCCTGGAAAACTGAGTTCTTATGGTCCATGCAGTTTGATTGCTTGAGGCTGTCTCCTGGAGTTCTGGGCTCCTCCCATCGCTTCCAGACTTGAGGAGCTTTGAAGTAGGCAAAGGTTCCAGAGGAGACAGGTGATGCAGCCCAGAAATGCAAAGCATTTAACTCCTCATGGAATGAACTTTGACTAATGAGGACAGGAGACAGGAGGAAGGCAGGAGAAAAATTCCCTCTCCATTCTTCCCCCAGACAGAGTATTCGAGGCTTAGCATTTCTGTGTAGTCTATCTTTAGATGAATGAATACCTGTGTCTTTGAAGCAGGTTTAACTAAAAAATATAACACTTTGAATCTGCTTCCCATTATTCCATGCTTCACTTACCTTTTCCCTCACTCTCATTACCCTGGTTTTGCACATCTCAATAAAGCATTGGCATTTAAGCTTCGCCCCAGAGTCTGTTTTCCTAGATAGCCAGGCAGATCTTTTTTACCTCCTGAAGTCTCAGTGGATCAGAGAGATATATGTATAACAGAATAGCTCTTTTGTTTTATTCACAAAACATAAAGATTAAGAGCTGAAAAAAGAAATAGATTTAACTATGGATAATAGTCTAAGTTTAAGTTAAATTGTTATGTGCTAACAGTTAAGCATGAGTGAATAAATTTTTCTTTTGTAGTCAAGTACTCATTTTCACTGAAATTTTATTCAGTTAGTATGAATATTGATTAGAGAGAATGATGACTGTGAGGTGCATACAATTCATGAGTTATATCTTTATTATTCTTTTTATTAAAATATATAGTTTCTCTTTATTCCTATTTATGCCATTGCCTTAAATTTGATATTGTCTAAGATGAACATTGCTATAAAATATATATTTTTTGATTCCCAGTGGTATTCAATTTTAGTCTTTTCATTTCCTAATCTTTGTGGTCTTATATACAGAAAGTAACAGAACTAAATTTTGTTCTTTTGTCCGATATGATAATCTCTGTCTTTAGTAGTTGAGTTTAATATATTTACATTTTGTATTTCTGATTCATTTAGATGTTTTTGTACCATCTTATTTTGTAATTTTTAAAATTCATTTCCTTCTTCTTTATGCCTCTTTAATCTGCAGTTTTGAATTGAAATTAAATTTTTGTTTTAGTGGTTATTCTTAATTTTAAACTTACTTATTTGACTAAATTTTTTTCTTAAAAATGTCTAAAGTAACTCATTATTTCCACCCTTCTTCAAGACAGGAAATACTTTAAATATGTACAGAAAAACTCATTATTCCATTTTCATTATTGCAGTCTAGATATTACTCTCACCATTATGCTTTTAAAACATAAATTTGTTATTACGTTAAAGTGAATTTTAATTAAATCTTTTCAATCACTGTTTCTTAAATCTCACTGTCCCCTTTATGTATATATTTCTTGCCGACATATGTCTTTTAATAGTTCCTTTAGTGAGAGTCTTTTCATGAGAGTGGTAAATTCTTTGTTATTCAATATCAGATAATATATTTTTTTGTCCACACCCTGAATGATAGTTTAACTGGACATAAAATTCTGAGTTGACAATTTTTTTCTTTCCTTACTTTGAAGATATTAATCCATTGTCTTCTAGCATTCATTGTTTTATAGATCAAGTTGGGAAGAACAGACTTGACAATATTGAGTCTTAATATTCATGAACATGGACTATCTCTCCATTTATTTAGTTCTTTGAATTTGTTCATCAGTATTTTATACTTTTCCTCATATAGACCTTTTATATATTTTGACAGATTTATCCCTGTTATGCTTTGAATATTTGTGTCCCCCCCCCCAATTTCATATATTCAAATCCCAACTCCTAAGGTGATATATTAGGAGGTGGGGACTTTGAGAGGAGAGTAGGTCATGAGGGCAGAGCCTTCATGAATGGGGATACCTTTATGAAAGAGGCCCCAGAGATTAATTTCTTGCCCTTCCACAATGTGAGGACACAATGAGAAATCTTCATCTTGGAAGAGGTCCTTCACCAGAGTCTGACCATGCTGGCACCTTGATCTTGGATTTCTAGCCTCCAGAACTGTGAGAAATAAATTTCTGTTGTTTATAAGCCACCTAGTCTGTGGTGTTGTGTTATTGCAGGCCAAATGGAGTAATCTAATACCCAGGTATTTCATTTTTAGTGGGGTGCTAATGTAAATGATATCATGCTTTTAATTTCAAATTCCACTTTTCATCACTGGTATATAGGAAAGCGATTGCATTTTGTATATTACCATTGCATTCTGCAACCTTGCTGTAATTGCTTAATAGTTCCAGGAGTTTTTGTGTATTTTTTTGGTCAATTCTTTTGGATTTTCTATGTAGATAATTATGTCATCTGCAAACAAATATATTATAGTTTTATTTCTTCCTTCCCATTCTGTATACCTTTTATTTTCTTTTCTTGGCTTATTGCATTAGCTAGAACCTCCAGTACAATATTGAAAAGGAGTGGTGAGAGGGGACATCATTGCCTTGCACCTGGTCTTAGTGGGAAAACTTCAAGTTTTTCACCATTAAGTATGCTATTAGCTGTAGTTCTTTTGTAGATATTCTTCATCAAGTTTAGGAAGTTCCCCTCAATTCCTAGTTTACTGAGAGTTTTTATTATGAACGGGTGCTGGATTTTGTCAAATGTTTTTTCTGCATCCGTTGATATGATCATGTGATTTTTCTCATTTAGCCTGTTGATGTGATAGTTTACATTAGTTGATTTTCAAGTGTTAACCAACCTTGCATACCTAGGGTAGATCTTGCTTGGTCATGGTGTATAATTCTTTTCATACATTGTGGAATTCAATTTGTTAATTTTTTATTGAGCAGTTTTGCCTCTATATTCGTGAGAGATACTGGTCTGTAGTTTTCTTGTAATGTCTTTTTCTGGTTTTGGTATTAGAGTAATGCTGGCCTCATAGGATGAGTTTGGAAGCATTTCCATTACTTCTATCCTCTAAAAGAGATTATAGAGTATTAGTACAATTTCCTCCTTAAATATTTGGTAGAGTTTACCAGTGAACACATCTGGACCTTGTGCTTTATGTTTTGCAAGGATATTAATTACTGATTCATTTCTTTAATAGATATAGGCCTATTCGGATAATCTGTTTCTTTTTGTATAAATTTTGGCAAATTGTGTCCTGCAAGAAACTGGTCCTTTTCATCTAGGTTATCAAATTTATGGACATGGAGCCTTTCATCATATTCTTCTATTAACCCTTTAATGTCCCTAAGATCTATAGTGCTGTCACCTCTTTCATTTCTAATATTTTAGTAATTTGTGTCCTCTATCTTTTTTCCCTAGTTAGCCTGACTAGAGGCTTATTGATTTTAGAGATCATTTCAAAGAGTGTCACTTACAAGTGTGTTGTTTAACCTTAATATATTTTGGGATTTGCCAGTTATCTTTCTGATATTGACTTCTTTTAATTTTGCTGTGGTCTGACAGCAAACGTTATATGATTTTTATTCTTTTAAATTTTTTCAGGTGTGTTTTATGTGCCAGAATGTGGCCTATATATTGAATGTTCCATATGAGCTTGGGAAGAATTTATATTCTGCTATTGTTGGATGACATAGTCTATAGATGTAAAATATATCCAGTTGATTGATAGTGTTGTTTGGTTCAACTGTGTCCATACTGATTTTCTGGCTTGCTGGATCTGTCCATTTCTGATAGAGAGATGTGGAAGTCTCCAGTTATGATTGGGGATTCATCTACTTATCTTCACAATTCTATCAGTTTTTGCTTCACATAGTTTGATGCTCTGATGTTAGGGGTATACATGTTAAGGATTTTTATGTCTTCTTGGAAGATTACCACTTGTCATTATGTAATGCCTTTCTTTTTCTCTGATAACTTGCCTTGCTTTGAAGTCTGTTCTGTCTGAAATTAATATAGCCACTCCTACTTTCTTTTGATTACTGTTAGCCTGATATATTTTCCTCCATCCATTTACTTTTAATCTATATGTATCATTATATTTACAGTGGGTTTCTTGTAGACAACATAGAGTCTTATTTTTTGTTCCACTCTGACAATGTATGTCTTTTAATTGGTGCACTTAGACTGTTAATCTTCAAAGTGATTATTGGTATAGTTGGATTAATGTCTACCATATTCATTACTGTTGTCTATTTGTTGCCTTTGTTTTTTGTTCCTATATTTGTCTCCTACTCTTTTTCTACCTTTTGTGGTTTTAATTGAACATTTTTAAATGGTTCAATTTTCTCTCCTTTCTTAGCTTATCAGTTATAGTTCTTTTTAATTTTTTATATTTTTAGTGATTGCCCTAGAGTTTGCAATATATTTTTAAAGGCAATCCACAACCACTTTCAAATACCACTCTTTGCCCATTTTTAAATTGGGTTGCTTTTTTACTGGTGAGTTGTAAGAATTCCTTATATTTTCTGGACCTAAATCTTTTATCAGTTAAATTAGCAGCAAAAATTTTCACCTGGTCTCTGGGTTGTCTTTGCACTTTCTTGATAGTGCCCTTTGAAACACAAACTAAAAAATTTTTAATAAAGTCCAATTTATCTATTGTTTCCTTTTGTTGCTTAGGCTTTTGGTATTTAAGAAGTTATTCTCTAATTAAGGTCATGAATATTTACTCTTATGCTTTCAATATTTGTATAGATTTAGTACTTACATTTAGGTCTTATTTTAGTTAATTTTTGCATATGTTGTAAGATAGAGATTTAAATTTATTCTTTTGCATGTAGATATCCTGTTGTCCCAACAACATTTGTTGAAAACACTATTCTTTCCCCGTTTGAATTGTACTGGCACTGTCCTGTAAAATCAATTGACATAAATGTATGTGTTTATTTCTGGACATTCAATTCTATTCCATTGAGCTATATATCTAGCTTATACCAGTACCATATACTCTTGATTACTTTAGTTTTGTTGTAAGCTTTAAAATTGAATGTGTGAATCCTCAATTTATTTTTTTTAAGATAGTTTTGGCTAGTCTGCATCCCTTGAATTTCCATACGAATTTTAAGGTCAGTTTTTCCATCTCTGCAAAAAAGTCATCTGAGAATTTGATAGGAATTGTATTGAACCTGTAAATCAGTTTGGGGAGTATTGTCATCTTAACAATATTAAAATTTCTGATTTGTCAACATGGGATGTCTTTATTTATTTAGGTCTTCTGTAATTTATTTTTAACAATGTTTTGTAGTTTTCAGTGTATAAGTCTTGCACTTTTTTAGTTAAATTTACTCCTACTCTTTTTATTCTTTTTGCTTCTATTAGAAATGGAATTGTCTTGTTAATATTATTTTAGGATTGTTCATTGCTAGTGTGTATAAATACAATTAATTTTGTATATTGATCTTGCAAACTTGCTGGATTTGTTTATTAATCCTAAGAGCTCTATTTTTTTTTTTTTGTGGATTCCTTAAGATTTTCTATATATATGACTATGTCATCTGTGAATAGAGATAGTTTTACTTCTTCCTTTCTAATCTGTATGCCTTTTATTTCCTTTTCTCACCTAATTGCTCTGGCTAGAACCTCCAGTACAATATTGAATAAAAGTGGTGGGGGTAGACATCCTTATTTTGTATTTAAATTACAATAAGAAATACAAAATAAGATTGAATACATGCTCAGTTGATACAAAAACCTTTTACAAAAGACCTCTTACAATTAATTATAAGACACAATCTACACTTTTATGATGATGATAATCATTAACTGTTTTCTATTCTTACTTTGTTTTTGTCTAAGATACATCCTCTTCTAGTTCCTATCAGTGTTTTCCAAAGTTTATTTACTTAAACGCTCTAATATGAGAACAATGTGTACTCTCAACTAGAGATGAGCATAGCCTAAATATCACTGAGTCATTCACTCAGTATTTTTTTAACAGCCCCTGTATGCCAGCTTCTATAGATACTGAAGGTATGGAGGTGAAGGTAAATAAGACAAGCATAATCATTATTCTCATAGCAATAACTGTTGATCATTTGGATTCTTATACTGTGCCTGGGAAGCACAGCATACTATATCAGTTTAAGTAGCTATCCAATTGTGTGTGTGCAAGTGTGTGTATAATCAAGTATGTATATACACATATATACATATACACATATTTGTTACACATACACAAGTATGCATATTATAATATTTCATGGTAATACATTTGTAGGTAATGTATGTCCTCAAATTATCATATGAAAATAATTTCCTTTGAACATAAAACTAATGTGTGCAGACTATTCACACTATTTTTGCTCTCTAATATGGTGGTTCTGAAAGTTTAGCATGCATCACAGTCATGTTGAAGGCTTGGTAAAATATAGATTGTCAGGCCTCACCACCAGGGGTCCTGATTAAATAGATCCAAAGTGAGCTACGAATTTGCATTCCTAATGCGTTTTCAAGAGATGCCAATACGGCTGGTTGAGGAACCATATTTTGAGAACCATGGCTCTTATAAACGTTTATTGTGTGATTGTGTTAAAGGCATGTTTTGTGTAACTTACATACCACAGGAATTATGGGTGTTTCCTAATTCTTTCACGTACTTTTTCTGGATGTTCCTTCAACGTATGAGCTCTCATAGGAGTGGTAGAATGGCTCATTTTGCTAACTGAGCTAATAAATCCTGCCACCACAGTTCAGCACCTTTCCTGTTTAGGCCAAAATTGCTCTTTTCTAGAGATTGCTTAGCCCAATAGATTAGAAAATCCTTCACACGATGTCATGATCTAATGAGATTACCCTTTAATCTTCAATTTCTAGTAACATTACAAATGCTAGGAAACTATTATAACCACAGTGCAATCATAAAACTTATATTAATGATATTCCAATGATAAATGTATTTGAAGTAGGAACCATTAGATAGAACAAGAATTCTACAGATATTTTGATTAATTCTAAGAATCTGTGGTTTGTCCTTCATGTGTGTTTCTGCATTCCTGTTTCCATATATCATTTTTTAAATGAAAAAAAATCAATATAACAGTATTGGGGTTTCCAAAGAATTTACAATTACAACCAGTGCTTGGATGATATCTCTAATTTTTGAGAATGGTAGAGGTCAACTGAAGGAAAAAGGCAATAACTGCAAAATCAGCCAAATAGGAGCCTCACCTGGATTACCTGTGTCATTTTTCTCTGCTCTTGTCTCTGTTTTGGGATGGAGGTCTAGCTCTGAAAAAATCATTAAATTATCTGTGATTCTACTGCAATGACGTAAATAAGGCGCATTCTAGCACATATTAGGACTTCTGTATCTGTCCCCTCATTCTCTGCATTGTTCTCCTTTGTGTTGAATAGAGGCACATGGCTAAGAGCAAAGTTATTCATGCATTCTACTCAGTCACATTCTTCCCTGCTGCCTGGCTAGCCTAGAAAGGAGTCTAATTTGCTGATGATTACAATGAGGAGGGAATGATCCATTACATTAACTTTAATGAGCTGCAGCAGGTCACTTGGTTACGGATGGTACCATGCAAAGGTTGCAGTTCAGGGTGATATGAAATCACTGACAGCATCCTCCTGACACTTGTGCAGTGGCCATAACAAAGGAGGGATCACTAGTTTGTAATCATAGTAATGACTGAACTTCACTGCATCTTTCCATTTGGACAAGCCTTAGTGTTACTATCTACAGCACTAAATAATTTATAGACAGAGCTTTTGTAACTGGCGGTTATGATACATAGCATTAACTTAGAAGTGGTCTTGCAGTTGAAGGAATGATAAAGAGTCTGCATTTTTAATATTTCCTCTCACTTGATTTTAAGGGTACTTTTAAACTTCAGCCAGTAAATTCAGGAGCTCTGAAAACCAATTAATGATTTAGTTAAAAATGTCTGCAGCAGAATACATTAGACTGATTTGTCTCTTTGAGCATGAGCAAGACACTTTTATGTGGAAATATCCATTTTAATATATATTAATATTTTAAACAATAGATAGATGAAATATAAGTCTTTCAAGAGGATGAAATGATAGGAAGGCAAGTTAAGAATATTTGCTTTATCTTACATTGAAAGTGATATTTTTAACTATGATAATATGATCTTGGCTCTGTTGTATTTTTCTAGTTGAGCAATAAATAAACAGAACATTAAAGTTTATATAGCATTCAGTAAACTGTAAAAGAATGTGCTTGAAAGACTTCTAATTTTTCAAAGATAAGTCTTTTATTTTGTAAGAATCCAATAAAAATAACACCTCAAAAGCATGTCTTCTTTTCTCAAGACTAACCTGTGGTTTAAGAAAGGTTATTGGATTAACTCTAGGCATTTTTGAACTGGTGACTGAAAGAGGTAGCTTTCCTTATAACTAAATAGGTAATACCTCTATTTTTAAAACATGGATGGCTAGTAGTGGGGGGTATTTCCCCCTTGGAATGGTAGTGGGGGTGAAATAAGGTCAGAGTCTGGAAGGAGAGTCTATTTGGATGTCAGTCCAGTATAGACATAAATTCCTAAGAACCTCTCCGTTCAAGAGGATGAGCATATCATAGGTGAAGAACACTCACCTAATGATTTCAAGCTCACCACAATCTTCCTGCGCCATTATCATAAATTGCTAGTTTGGCAAGGGAGACATAACTAAGGAATTCATTGTTTGAAGAAACTCTTTTGACAGAGTTTCTTTCTTGATTTATATTCATATTTATACATTTGCTGCTGCCCTTGTTTGTATCTTTGTCAATACAGCTTCATTTTCACTCAGTATGGTTATTCTTATCACACATATTTTACCACTGCATGACCAGTTATTTTCCCTAATTTCTGTCTGTTTGTAAAGGAAAAACAGAGGATGTAGAAGGGTATGGTAAAAAAAAAAAGTTTGACTGGGTTGGGCACAGCTTCCTTTCATGTGGGTACGAACAGTTTAGCCAGGGCTAATTGTAGGCCAGTCACTTACATCCTCAAAATTAAGTGTCTAATTATTCCCACAATGGTCTAATTATGACTGCAATTAACTGCAGGTGCAATGTTTGCACCTGCAGCTAATAGAGGGACCAAGCTACCCAAAACAAGTTGCCTAAGCAAAGTCTTAAGGGCATTGATTTATAGCTCCGCAAACACTTGAAGCAGCCTGTTTTCATATTAAAGATAACTATTTAGCAAACAACATTTATTGCTGATAGAACTCACTTTAGTTGATCATGCTTGTTTTCTGTGTTAGAGTATAGTTTCTATATGCTAGAATAGAGTAAATCTGGGCATTTATATTTTTTCTTAACTTGAACAAAATCTTTGTTAAACAGTTCCTGAAAAGAACAGATGTCATCCATTATCTTTCCTGGATGGAAAGCCTCATTTCTGCAAAGAGCAGATAAAGGAATAACGAAAAGGTTTTGTTTTATGGCAAAGAGCCATGATTTGGGCCCCAGCTCTCTCAGGCATCTCATCATTATCACTATATTTTTACATAAAATTTAGCCAGTTAAAATGAGACTTATGGAATCACATAGTCATCTGCTTAACAACCATAGTATTTTTGCCCATATACTCAATTTTAATAGCCCATCTGTACTTTCTAATTTATAGTTAGTGTCTTTAGTCCCTAGCACAGTGCCTTTGACAGAGTACATACTTACCAAACACACTTTTCTGAATGAAGCAGAGGATACTGAAGTGACATCGCTTATGGGTCGTTTATATGGTTTTAACCAAGTAGGTTTTACTTTTTTTCTTTTTCATCTTCCTTCCCCTCCCTAATATCCATTACTTGGAAAAGGGCTAATCTACACTTTCATTTCTCTCTGTCATATGTTCCTCCTGGGACTGCTGGAATACCTGGGTTGGAGTTGATATTGAAGTCATGTCCTTTCTGATGAATCTAGCTGGTCAGTGACATCAGATGGCACTGTTTTGAAAAGGGTGTAGCATGGGGTCAAGGGAGAAAGACAGTGCTCCCTCGTGTACTGGGCTAAAGGGGAGGTGACTGCGCAGAGCAAGAGATTGAAACATGACCTAACTATTAGTTGCTGCTGCCTTTTCTGTCCTTGGATCTATTTCATGATCCCTGAAGATTGTTTCGAACTTTGAAATGATGAAGACATGAATATTTCCCAATTGTTCGACTTCTGACCTTTCTGGGTGATCTGCATTTCACTAGCTAACAGGCCACAGCAGAGCATGGATAGGGCTGGACAGGTTAACACCTAGCTGGGATCTCACAGCTTCTTGGTGGATTGCAAACTAATGAATAAAGAAACTTGATGCAGGTCTTGAGGTTAGAGGTCAACAATCTAATTCTCACTTACAACTTCACTGGGTAATCATCTATTAAAGACTTAGTCTTTGACTTTGGAACTGTTGCCAGTGATGACTTCATCAGGATTTTCATAATATTCAAGAGGAGTATTCAAGAAATATTTACAGATTTCAAAAATCTTCAAAAAACACTTAAGTAGTTGTGATTACTTTTAAATCTTCTTGAGAGAAGTAAATCTCTTTTAAAACATATAATCAAGTTAGAATAATCGCATGGACACAGCTGATGCTGTATTTTTGACAAGAATCCTCTCCGTTCATTTTGAGGAGTAAACTAGTGTCCTTTTTATGGTAAGTGTCTTATATCTCCCTGAAAAAAATATTGTATATAATATAAAACCCTAATGTTATAGACATTTCCAAGGAATTCACCTGTAAACAGCAGATATTATATTGCACATCCAGTGCCTAAATTTCAAAATCTGACCAGCCTGATCTAACAAATTTCTAGCTAAGTGCCTTATTCCTACAAACTTTTATGAGTTCTGGGTTTTAATTCTGTTCTCCTATAGTTGGGTCAGTAATTTTACCAAATAAAATTTTCTTTCATATTAGAAAAGCCTCTAAGAAATTTTGCTTCTCTATCTGTGAAATAAAAGTCCATAGGCTGATCTTTCTGAAGGAACACCAGGAGTTGCTGAAACTATTTATGTACCTTTGCAGTTCATTTACACATCATTTTCTCAGTTTGAAGATATGTTTAGAAACTAGAGATCATCCTTATTAATATACAAACAATGAGTTCTCCAGTGACAGATTGGCAGCTCATATTTAGTTTGGGATTCTTTGCTTAGGCAAAGCCTTTTAAAAAACTTCAAGGCAGTAGCGGTGATATCTTCAGGGATGCCAGTTTTCTTCTAGTAATGTTCTCCTCATGTCGTACTTTGGAAGAAAACCATTATGATATTTAAAAAATGGAGGGCATACTTCTCAATTGATTATTGATGACTCAAAGCATGGCAGATGTAGTGGACACTGAGGTGTGCTGCCCAGACTCTCCTTCTGGAACAAGTCGCTCATTCTCTCAGCTGCCAGGAATGTCGGCATAGCTCATATGCCAACACGTGAGATTAAGACTTGGCCTCATGAGCTGAATCCACTCATAGCTGAGTCCCTTCCCAGAAATTGCCCTCTGTTGAAGGTTACCATTTGGCCTAATGTTATACCTTCTCCCTAGAGGCAGCACACATTCAGTGAGTTGGCGATGCAAGGGTAAAGTGGCCTGACCCTCTTGCCGCAGTGTGGACAAATCCAAAGGCCTATCCAGCTCCAGAGTTCTTTAGGGGATTGATTGAGATCTTGGCTCCAACTACTTTTTATTTTTTTTATTTTTTTAAATTTTAAAATTTTTTTAGCAGATATTTATTTTTAATTAATTAATTATTTATTTATTTTTGGCTGTGTTGGGTCTTCGTTTCTGTGCAAGGGCTTTCTCCAGTTGTGGCAAGCGGGGGCCACTCTTCATCGCGTTGCGTGGGCCTCTCACTATCGTGGCCTCTCCTGTTGCGGAGCACAGGCTCCAGACGCGCAGGCTCAGTAGCTATGGCTCAGGGGCCCAGTTGCTCCACGGCATGTGGGATCTTCCCAGACCAGGGCTCGAACCCGTGTCCCCTGCATCGGCAGGCAGATTCTCAACCACTGCGCCATTGGGGAAGCCCCTCCAACTGCTTTTTAAATTCAGTTTCTCCCTCTATCAAATCCTGCTCTCCATACTCTTTTATCCATCTGAGAGTTCTCCTTAATAAAGTACCGTCCTCTAATTTTTAACTCAGAGGCTGTTTTCAAGGAACTCAACTTAAAACAGCATAGGAAGGATAAACAGCAAGGTCCTACTGTATAGCACAGGGAACTATGTTCAATATCTTGAGATAAACCATAATGGAAAAGAACATAAAAAAGAATGTATATATATGAATAACTGAATCACTTTACAGCAGAAATTAACACAACACTGTAAATCAACTATGCTTCAATTACAAAAAAAAAGACATCACGTAATTACCAAAAAACCCCAAACAAACAGTACAGGAATACAAAGCTCGAGAGTATACTAGGCAGAAGCTGCTTCCTGAAACTTTCTTTCTCTTTTGCAAACACTGCTCTTTTACTGTGAGGTTTTTTTTTCCTCCTTAAATCCTGTACATTCAGGCTCTGCAGATGGCCCAGTTTAGTAGAACTTCTGTTAATATATTTCTAAATCTTTTAGCGCTAAGTCAAGCACCTAATACTAATTCTACTAGGCTATTGCTAGGCCATGAGATTATCTCCCAGAACAGACTCGGAAACAGCATGTGTTTGGGGCTGAGGAGTTAATGGGGAAGACCCTCTTAGTGAGTACACACTAGACCATCTGCAAAACTTCATGTCTCAGAATGCAAGTGGCTGGGTGACTGCACTCTGTAAACACAAAGGGAAATGTTTCAAAAGTCAGGCGCCAAGAATGATTTGTTTTGCACTTAGTAAATCCCTTACAAAGCAGTCAGATATATGGATTGATCTCCTGGAAGGTTTGCCCCTCTATCATGTATATGTGGATATATGGCCCGGGGGGATTCTTCCATTTCCTGAGAAGATAAATGGTATATGGTGTAACCAAAGCTTGGCATTTACAAGTTTTGGGGAGATAATCTGGGTTTTTCTGTAGGGCAGTCTCAGGGATGTTATAAAGGGGTTACAAGGCAAAAATATGAAGTAAAGATTGACAGAGGCAGAGAGAGCAACAGGAAAGGATCTTTTCTAGTTTCTGGCCACATTAGCCCTCTGATTGCATCATTCATTCATTCATTCATTCATCCATTTATCCAATATATGCTTGGCTGGGCTAGAAATATTGGATGTTCAGACTGGCACTCAATTACAGCAGCATGTGCTGAAAGTGTATCAGTTTCAAAATCTGACCAGGTTAACTTTACAAAAGCCCAGATGTCTAAGTGCCTTATTCCGGCAAACTTCTACCATCCCTCTACTAGTAAGACATTGAAAAGATACGAATAAAATTTTTATTAATTTTTTGACAACTAGTGATATCCTGGCAAGGGGATATTTGACTCTTGCAGGGGATATTTGACTTAGAGTGGGCAGTTAGTCAAGCAGTGTGACACAGCAAGAGAGATCAAGGAGAGTAGTTTGCTAGACTTTCACTGAACTGTGGTGGTAGGCAGGACAGGGTAGGCAACCTATAGTTTCAGGTATTGCTTTGGGAATCTCTCACCTATGAACATCCAAACTGGTGTGCAAATAAATAAAGCAAGCTTTGCATTCATCCACAGTTAAGAGAATTTTGTGATCATTTATGTTGCCCTTCCTTGGACTTTGGTGACCTCAGCAACTTTACTATCATCCTTCAAGGTACATTGTCATGGTGGTAGTGGTTGCAGTAGAAGTTCTTGAAAGCCTACAAAACAGTGCCTGCATTGTGCTAAACAATGTGTAAAGAGTGATGTACAAGCCAGATAGATAAGACTCCCACTCTCTTGTTACTGATTAAGAGAATTAGGTAAAGCAAGACCACAAGTCAGTGCATGGCATAGACATTGCCTTCCAGAGTTCTTGTTAGATTTTGTATGGGTAAGACTGTTTTGACTACTTGGGATTGTGTTTAACAGTATTGGGGGAATTGCATTTTTGAGGCAATATAGTAGCTTTGTGATATGTGTGAGATGTATGACTCATATTGATATTTTGTCTTCTAACTATAGAAAGAGTGATGTATATGGATTTGTTGAAGGTTGTGGCTTAAAAGGGCAGTATAGGCTCAACATTAAACCAGAGAATTGAAGGATCATGGGCCAATAAATTATCTTTTGCTACATAGTAGGTGTCACAGCACTTTGTGTATCACCAATCCTGTATGGAATGTCACTGATGACTACAGGAAAATGAAGAATAGGCCACATTTACTCTTAGCAACAGGGACCCCTGGGATTAGATTTCTTGGTGTATTCTGGGAGAAGGAGGACACCTGTTAGTGTCTCAGGAACTAAGAAATAATGTTTCCACCAACAAGTGTGTTCTAAAGGTTAACTTTAACTAGGGGTATCATCAACACCTGAGAAATGTTTTATCCATTGCCCTGGCCCTGTTGAATTCTGTGAACTCCTGAACAGTCAGGGATCCTTCCTAGGATACTTCTGAACATTGCCTTTGCATTGAAGAGAAATAGTTGGGATATAAATGCCTATAGCAATCTTCCAAGACCAAGATGATATTCTGGATAGCACTGTGGAACTGTACAAAACCATATAAATGTCATTGTGATTCTGGAACTTTATGCACCAATTAAAAAAAAAATTTATTGGAGTATAGTTGATCCACAATGCCGTGCTAGTTTCAAGTATGCACCAATTTAAAAAAATATTTAAATTTGTTCTATGTAAGAGTTAATTCATTCTATTCACTGTCTGCCTACCAATTATACCTATAATTTAGGAGGCTTGTATAAAAGTAGCTGATAGATTTATAAAGTTTTAAAATACTGTATATTATTGGTTTTAGAATATAAGCACTGGGGAGATTTGGTTTATAAGCTTTTGAGTTACATGAGACAGTGCATGTTACTTAAGTAGTCAATTTGTATTCTTTGATGAAGATGATTTTTGACTTTGATGGCTTGACCTATAAATAGGAAGAGGTATTATTATTAACCCTTTCCCCATAAGGATCCTTCTATCTGATTGCATTCAATAATGTTCCATGAAATTAACTCATCTTAGAGCTCTGTGGAGAGAGTGGAAAGAAGTAGAAGACTAGTGAGATCACAAAATATGAAGCTAATCATGGATCTTCTTTGGTAACCAGTTAGAACTCCAAAAAAAGATCACATAATAAGAAACAAAAGAACATCTAGTAACTGGAAATCAAATATTAGACATTCCTCAGGAGAGTTACTAAATTTAACTGATGAACTAAGAAGTGAGTTTGAATATATGGGCCTAGTTTTTCTTTTGGTCAATGTTACTTTTAGGAAGCTAGTCACACATAGCATGCTTAACAATCCTAAGGAAAATCAAATAATCATCTTGAGTAGATTTGTAATATTGAGATGCCATTCCTCAGATTGTAAATATTTCTAGAAACTATTCAGAGAATTGCCAGTAAGGCATATCTTAAAAAAAATATTGAATTGGGAACTAAACATGCATTTTCTGAGAGACCTTAACAAAAAATTCTCAGCTATTATTAGAATTTGATTTCCCCTAACATTATCTCTTGAGTTCTTAATGTGTATGACTATGATTTGCATTAATTTACTTTCATGAATCAGGATTCTCAGCCAAAGAAACAGTCAAAACAAAATGAATCATCTCTCTTATTTGGCCAGAAGGTAACTTTTGCCACTGATTTTCTTGGCTTAGAACTTGGAGTCAGATAACATTGCCCTTGAACACTACAAATTCAGTGTTTTATGTTCTGAACATATAAGGGCTGGTTCACATAAATGTTTATGCCACTTGGTAGGACATACTTACCTGCTTTACCTAAATATTTTAGTGACACATATGCCAGTTTGGACAGAGATCAGTGATTAAGAGCATGGACTTCAGATCAGACACACTTAAACTTGAATCAGAGTCCTACTACTTACCAACTGAATAATTAAGAGGAAATTATTTATCTTCTAAGTGATAGTTACGCCCATTTCACAGAGTTGTCAGTGGGATTGAATGAGATGTCTAAATAAAGCTTGGCATAGAAACTGGCTTACAAAAAAATATTATCTGCTGAATATACTTGGTTTGGGTAATTTTTTTAATTAAAATGTAAAGTGATCATTTCTACTTGGCACTATATAAGGGCCACAAAATGAGTTTTTGATAATGGGATAAAATGTACATATATTTCAATTACTATCTGTCAAATTAGGAATAGTTGGATATGTGTATTATTACAAAGTATGTATTACAATGTTTTCCTGTTGGTAAAGTTCTTCACAATGAGCCTAAAGTTTTTTTTTTTTTAATAAGTTTGAATCCATTCCTTTTTCCATAAACCTGTTTTTTTTCTCCAACTTGCATTTCCCAGTTCAGCTTCTCACTATGGTTTATCCCAGACTGATTATTTCTGATATTATTTTTATCTGTGCTATCTTCTAACTGCAGGGAGGTTTCAGCCTTACTGCTCTAAGTTTAGATTTCAAAAGATATATAGATCTCTGCTTCAACCACATGGAGTTCATCAACTGATTTCTCTGCCTATTTGCTTTAGCAAAAGTCTTAGTGTCCCTAGAAAGAATGATGTATGTTATGACCAATTAAGTTTTCTCTTTATTTTATTCAGTTGTCCTTTAAGTATTTGTTGAATTACTACTATGTGCTAGGCACCATGTTTTTTTTTAATTGAAGTATAGTTAATTTACAGTGTTGTGTTAATTTCAAGTGTACAGCAAAGTGATTCAGATATATATATGTGTGTATATATATATGTTCTTTTTCAGATTATTTTCCATTATAGTATATTACAAGATATTGAGTATAGTTCCCTGTGCTATATAGTAGGTCCTGGTGTTTACCTATTTTATATATAGTAGTGTGTGTATGGTAGTCCCGAACTCTTAATTTATCTCTCCCTCCCCCACCCCCCACTATCCTCTTTGGTAACCATAAGTTTGTCTTCTATGTCTGTGAGTCTATTTCTGTTTTGTAAATAAGGTCATTTGTATCATTTTTTAGATTCTACACATAAATGATATTGTATGATGTCTGTCTTTCTCTGTCTGAATTACTTCACTTAATATGATAATCTCTAGGTCCATCCATGTTGCTGCAAATGGCATTATTTTATTCTTTTTTATGGCTGAGTAATATTTCATTGTATATATACACCACATCTTCTTTCTCCATTCATCTGTCAATGGAAATTTAGCTAGCTTCCATGTCTTGGCTATTGTAAATGAACATTGCGGTGTAAGTATCTTTGTGAATTTGTTTTCTCCAGATGTATGCCCAGGAGTGGGATTGCTGGATCATAAGGTAGCTCTATTTTTAGTTTTTTAAGGAATCTCCATATTGTTCTCCATAGTGGCTGCACCAATTTACATTCCCACCAACAGTGTAGGAGGGTTTCATGTTAAACTCTGAGGAAGTAATGGTAAACCTGACACAATCCCTCAGTTAGAACCCACTGGTGGAGAGAGGCATCGAACAGATAATTAGAATACAGAATGTAAGTAATTTCCTTCCCCCAATCTTGTGGGCATCACGTGGTCCTGAAAGGCTTTATCAAGGAAATGATCTCAAAGCCAAGACCTGCAGGATGAAGGTCTTGACTCAGGGGTATGTATGGGGTGGAAAAGAGCATTCCACAGACAGAACCCAGCACATGTAAAGGTCAAGGAGTAAAGAGAGGTTGGTTTGCTCTGGGAATTACAATTACAAGGCTGGAGTGTAGTTGCAGGGGAGGGGAATGTAAGAAGCACCAGATGGTAATCCCCATGCAAACAATACCACAACAGGCACCTCACAGGTGATTTTAAACCAAGGTCTGACTCCCTAAAACTGAAATGCCTATCTCCTTGCTCTTTGATAACTATCCCGACAGCTTAGTAACATGGGTGCTCTCCTTTGCGACCATGTGCCCTCCTCTGTCAGACATTTAGTGCCAATGAGACTGATTCCAGAAACCACATTACAGCTCAGTCAGTACCCATGGAGGCCTGGACCAACTAGGCATTTTTCGTTCCTGTCACAAGGATCTCTTTTGTGGGCCTGGCACTGTCGGCCTCAGAGTGACTGTTTTCTTGCTCAGACTCATGCTAAATAGACACCAAAATTATTTGCTAAGCAGTATCTGTTGATCATAATTTCACATCTGCAGCGATGCACACACAGTGAAAAAGGACCAAGCACCACACCAGCTCAGGGCTCTGTGTTTTGGCACATGGGCTTCAGCTGCCCAGATATTTTTTTGCACATTTTGAACCCCTCTTCATGGTAGATGCTGACTTATAATTATGGAAATAATCAGTATTCTTAGGACTTCATCCAGCCTTGATTTAATACTTAGGGTTGCATGAACTCTTTCCAATGGCACCACTCTGAAAGGTGAATCCTAGGGTTGTAATTATGAGAATAAACCCCAACTCCACCATTACCCAATCTATGAAAAATCAGGTAAGTACCTATGCTACATGAAGAGAGCATTTTGACACATGAAAAACACCAGCTAAAAAGGCTTAAGACAAAGGTGACTTTTTCATTGGCATTTGGTATTGCCTGGATCTAGCCTAGTATAATTCAATGTAGAAAAAGAATGTGTGTATGAAAACTTCCTAGTTAAATTACATTTTATCCAGAACTCAGGAGACCAATTGGTCCACTATGAATGTGAAACTGCCAAAAAGCTGAGAGAAAATAAGGAGGGATTAGAGAAGTTTCCCAGTTGATCCACAATGGTCTCCAGCTTCTGTCAGTCCATACAGAAGGAGGAAAATAGTCACGATTACTTCAGCTGCCTTTTCTGTTTATTCTATGAAAGGTTAAGTTTGAGGCTTCATGCATAATCATTTTATTATACTTTCATCTCTGGTCCAACAAAATGACTGTAGGAGGAGTTGTTCAAATGGAATAGGATAATGTTGTGTGAGAAGGTTTTGTAATTTTAATATGCTGTACAAGTGTATGTTGTATTCTTTTTGCCAGCTTCTGTATGAGGAGACAGTAGGAAGCAGTGGAGTGAAGTGGTTAAGAGTGTGAGTTTGGAGCCTCAGCTCTCCCACCTCCCCACTGTATTGTTCTGAGCAAACCACTTGAGCTTCATGGGGCTCGATATCCCTCTGAAAAATGGAAAGAATAACAGAACTTAGCACCCCAGGAGCTGTAAGCAGTTGAGACTCCAGTGTAGCATGTGAGAGGATGAGCAGTGAGAGATGAGGCAAGGTTTAACTTCCAGCTACAACCAGTCTCTCTAGACATCGGTTTCCTAAGCTGAAACTGACAGTAATGCTTAACTCAGGAGTGTTGTGAGAATAAACAAGACAGTACCCATGAGCAGTATGGGAGAGCACTTCTGTTTGTCATTGGAAATGATGGCAGTGGGGAGCCAAGGCACCATCTTGAGCCTTCAGCCTTGTGTTTGGATCATCAAGCCTTTATCAGGGTTCTTTGGTTCCCCTGTAGTCAACTACTTTATGCAAAGACCAGTTTAGACTGGAACAAGAAAAAGCAGATATTACAGCTTCTACTTTACTTTTGAATCTTTAACTTGACTTCATTTTCCCATGCCCTTTTTTTTTTTTAAACATCTTTATTGGAGTATAATTGCTTTACAATGGTGTGTTAGTTTCTGCTTTATAACAAAGTGAATTAGTTATACATATACATATGTCCCCATACCTCTGCCCTCTTGTATCTCCCTCCCTCCCACCCTCCCTATCCCCTCCCTCTGGTGGTCACAAAGCATGGATCTGATCTCCCTGTGCTATGCGGCTGCTTCCCACTAGCTATCTATTTTACGTTTGGTAGTGTATATATGTCCATGCCACTCTCTCACTTTGTCCCAGCTTACCCTTCTCCCTCCCCGTATCCTCAAGTCCATTCTCTAGTAGGTCTGCATCTTTATTCCCATCTTGCCCCTAGGTTCTTAATGACCATTTTTTTTTTTTTTTTAGATTCCATATGTGTTAGCATACGGTATTTGTTTTTCTCTTTCTGACTTACTTCACTCTGTATGACAGTCTCTAGTCCAACCACCTCACTAAAAATAACTCAGTTTTGTTCCGTTTTATGGCTGAGTAATATTCCATTGTATATATGTGCCACATCTGCTTTATCCATTCAAATGTTGATGGACACTTTGGTTGCTTCCATGTCCTGGCTATTGTAAAAAGAGCTGCAATGAATATTTTGGTACATGACTCTTTTTGAATTATGGTTTTCTCAGGGTATAAGCCCAGTAGTAGGATGGCTAGGTTGTATGGTAGTTCTATTTTGAGTTTTTTAAGGAACATCCATACTGTTCTCCGTAGTGGCTGTATCAATTTACATTCCCACCAACAGTGCAAGAGGGTTCCCTTATCTCCACACCCTCTCCAGAAGTTATTGTTTGTAGATTTTTTGATGATGGCCATTCTGACAAGTGTGAGATGATATCTCATTGTAGTTTTGATTTGCATTTCTCTAATGATTAATGATGTTGAGCATTCTTTCATGTGTCTGTTGGCAATCTGTATATCTTCTTTGGAGAATGTTTATTTAGGTCTTCTGGCCATTTTTGGATTGGGTTTTTTGTTTTTTTGATATTGAGCTGCATGAGCTGCTTGTAAATTTTGGAGATTAATCCTTTGTCAGTTGCTTCAATTGCACATATTTTCTCCCATTCTGAGGGTTGTCTTTTGGTCTTGTTTATGGTTTCCTTTGCTGTGCAAAAGCTTTTAAGCTTCACTAGGTCCATTTGTTTATTTGTGTTTTTATTTCCATTTCTCTAGGAGGTGGGTCAAAAGGATCTTGCTGTGATTTATGTCATAGAGTGTTCTGCCTATGTTTTCTTCTAAGAGTTTGATGGTGTCTGGCCTTACATTTAGGTCTTTAATCCATTTTGAGTTTATTTTTGTGTATGGTGTTAGGGAGTGTTCTAATTTCATTCTTTTACATGTAGCTGTACAGTTTTCCCAGGACAAATTATTGAAGAGGCTGTCTTTTCTCCACTGTATATTCTTGCCTCCTTTATCAAAGATAAGGTGACCATATGTGGGTGGGTTTATCTCTGGGTTTTCTATCCTGTTCCATTGATCTATATTTCTGTTTCTGTGCCAGTACCATACTGTCTTGATTACTGCAGCTTTGTAGTATAGTGTGAAGTCAGGGAGGCTGATTCCTTTAGCTCCGTTTTTCTTTCTCAAGATTGCTTTGGCTACTCGGGGTCTTTTGTGTTTCCATACAAATTGTGAAATTTTTTGTTCCAGTTCTGTGAAAAATGCCAGTGGTAGTTTGACAGGGATTGCATTAAATCTGTAGAATGCCTTGGGTAATAGAGTCATTTTCACAATGTTGATTCTTCCAATCCAAGAACATGGTATATCTCTCCATCTATTTGTGTCATCTTTAATTTCTTTAATCAGTGTCATATAATTTTCTGCATACAGGTCTTTTGTCTCCTTAGGTAGGTTTATTCCTAGATATTTTATTCTTTTTGTTGCAATGGTAAATGGGAGTGTTTTCTTAATTTCACTTTCAGATTTTTCGTCATTAGTGTATAGGAATGCAAGAGATTTCTGTGCCTTAATTTTGTATCCTTCTACTTTACCAAATTCATTGATTAACTCTAGTAGTTTTCAGGTAGCATCTTGAGGATTCTCTATGTATAGTATCATGTCATCTGCAAACAGTGACAGCTTTACTTCTTGTTTTCCAATTTGGATTCCTTTTATTTCTTTTTCTTCTCTGATTGCTGTGGCTAAAACTTCCAAAACTATGTTGAATAATAGTACTGAGAGTGGACAACTTTGTCTTGTTCCTGATCTTAGTGGAAATGGTTTCAGTTTTTCACCACTGAGGACGATGTTGGCTGTGATTTTGTCATATATGGCTTTTATTATGTTGAGGAAAGTTCCCTCTATGCCTACTTTCTGGAGGATTTTTATCATAAATGGGTGTTGAATTTTGTCGAAAGCTTTTTCTGCATCTATTGAGATGATCATATGGTTTTTCTCCTTCAAATTGTTAATATGGTGTATCACATTGATTGATTTGCATATATTGAAGAAGCCTTGCATTCCTTGGGTAAACCCCACTTCATCATAGTGTATGATCCTTTTAATGTGTTGTTGGATTCTGTTTGCTAGTATTTTGTTGAGGATTTTTGTATCTATGTTCATCAGTGATATTGGCCTGTAGTTTTCTTTTTTTGCAGTATCTTTGTCTGGTTTTGGTATCAGAGTGATGGTGGCCTCGTAGAATGAGTTTGGGAATGTTCCTCCCTCTGCTCTATTTTGGAAGAGTTTGAGCATGATAGTTGTTAGCTCTTCTCTAAATGTTTGATAGAATTCGCCTGTGAAGCTGTCTGGGCCTGGGCTTTTGTTTGTTGGAAGATTTTTAATCACAGTTTCAATTTCAGTGCTTGTGATTGGTCTGTTCATATTTTCTATTTCTTCCTGGTTCAGTCTCGGAAGGTTGTGCATTTCTGAGAATTTGTCCATTTCTTACAAGTTGTGCATTTTATTGGCATAGAGTTGCTTGTAGTAACCTCTCATGATCCTTTGTATTTCTGCAGTGTCAATTGTTACTTCTTTTTTTCATTTCTAATTCTTTTGATTTCAGTCTTCTCCCTTTTTTTCTTGATGAGTCTGGCTAATGGTTTATCAATTTTGTTTATCTTCTCAAAGAACCAGCTTTCAGTTTTATTGATCTTTGCTATCATTTCCTTCATTTCTTTTTCATTAATTTCTGATCTGATCTTTATGATTTCTTTCCTTATGCTAACTTTGGGGTTTTTTTGTTCTGCTTCCTCTAATTGCCTTAGGTGTAAGGTTAAGTTGTTTATTTGAAATGTTCTTGTTTCTTAAGGATTGTATTGCTATAAACTTCTCTCCTAGAACTGCTTTTGCTGCCTCCCATAGGTTTTGGGTCATCATGTTTTCATTGTCATTTGTTTCTAGGTGTTTTTTGATTCACTCTTTGATTTCTTCAGTGATCTCTTGGTTATAAAGTAGTGTGTTGTTTAGCCTCCATGCATTTGTATTTCTTACAGTTTTTTCCTGTAATTGATATCTAGTCTCATAACATTGTGGTCAGAAAAGACACTTGATACGATTTCAGTTTTCTTAAATTTACCAAGGCTTGATTTGTGACCCAAGATATGATCTGTCCCGGAGAGTGTTTCATGAGCACTTGAGAAGAATGTGTATTCTGTTGTTTTTGGATGGAGTGTCCTAGAAATATCAATTAAGTCCATCTTGTTTAATGTATCATTTAAAGCTTGTGTTTCCTTATTTATTTTCATTTTGGATGATCTGTCCATTGGTGAAAGTGGGGTGTTAAAGTCCCTTACTATGACTGTGTTATTGTCGATTTCCCCTTTTATGAGTGTTAGTGTTTGCCTTATATATTGAGGTGCTCCTATGTTGGTTGCATAAATATGTACAATTTTTATATCTTCTTCTTGGATTGATCCCTTGATCATTATGTAGTGTCCTTCTTTGTCTCTTGTAATAGTCTTTGTTTTAAAGTCTATTTTGTGTGATGTGAGAATTGTTACTCTAGCTTTCTTTTGATTTCCATTTGCATGGAATATCCTTTTCCATCCCCTCACTTTCAGTCTGTATGTGTACTTAGGTCTGAAGTGGGTCTCTTGTAGACAACATATATACAGATCTTGTTTTTGTATCCATTCAGCCAATCTACGTCTTTTGGTTGGAGCATTTAATTCATTTACATTTAATGTAATTATCGATATGTATGTTCCTATTACCATTTTCTTAATTGTTTTGGGTTTATTATTGTAGGTCTTTTCCTCCTCTTGTGTTTCCTGCCTAGAGAAGTTCCTTTAGCATTTGTTGTAAAACTGGTTTGGTGGTGCTGAATTCTCTTAGCTTTTGCTTGTCTGTAAACTTCTTAATTTCTCCATCAAATCTGAATGAGATCCTTGCTGGGTAGAGTAATCCTGGTTGTAGATTTTTATCCTTCATCACTTTAAATATGTCCTGCCACTCCCTTCTGGCTTGCAGAGTTTCTGCTGAAAGATCAGCTGTTAACCTTATGGGGATTCCCTTATGTGTTATTTGTCATTTTTCCCTTGCTGCTTTTAATATTTGTTCTTTGTATTTAATTTTTGATAGTTTGATTAATATGTGTCTTGGCATGTTTCTCCTTGGATTTATCCTGTATGGGACTCTCTGTGCATCCTTGACTTGATTAACTATTTCCTTTCCCATATTAGGGAAGTTTTCAACTATAATCTCTTCAAATATTTTCACAGTCCCTTTCTTTTTCTCTTCTTCTTCTGGGACCTCTATAATTCGAATGTTGGTGTGTTTAATGTTGTCCCAGAGGCCTCTGAGACTGTCCTCAGTTCTTTTCCTTCTTTTTTCTTTATTCTGCTCTGCAGTAGTTATTTCCACTATTTTATCTTCCAGGTCACTTATCCGTTCTTCTGCCTCAGTTATTCTGCTATTGATCCCTTCTAGAGAATTTTTAATTTCATTTATTGTGTTGTTCATCACTGTTTGTTTGCTCTTTAGTTCTTTTAGGTTCTTGTTAAACGTTTGTTGTATTTTCTCCATTCTATTTCCAAGATTTTGGATCATCTTTACTATCATTATTCTGAATTCTTTTTCAGGTAGACTGCCTATTTCCTCTTCATTTGTTAGGTCTGGTGGGTTTTTGCCTTGCTCCTTCATCTGCTGTGTGTTTCTCTGTCTTCTCATTTTGCTTAACTTACTGTGTTTGGGGTCTCCTTTTTGCAGGCTGCAGATTCGTAGTTCCCTTTGTTTTTGGTGTCTGTCCCCAGTGGCTAAGGTTGGTTCAGTGGGTTGTGTAGGTTTCCTGGTGGAGGGGACTAATAACTGTGTTCTGGTGGAAGAGGCTGGATCTTGTCTTTCTGGTGGGCAGGTCTATGTCTGGTGGTGTGTTTTGGGGTATCTGTGGCCTTATTATGATTTTAGGCAGCCTCTGTGCTAATGGATGGGGTTGTGTTCCCGTCTTGCTAGTTGTTTGGCATAGGGTGACCTGCACTGTAGCTCGCTGGTCGTTGAGTGGAGCTGGGTCTTGACATTGAGATGGAGATCTCTGGGAGATTTTCACTGTTTGATATTACATTGAGCTGGGAGGTATCTTGTGGACCAGTGTCCTGAATTTGGTTCTCCCACCTCAGTGGCACAGCCCTGATGCCTGGCTGGAGCACCAAGAGCCTGTCCTCCACATGGCTCAGAATAAAAGGGAGAAAATAAAAGAAAGAAACAAAGAAGAAGCTAAAATAAAATAATCTAAAATAAAGTAAAATAAAATAAATTTATTGAAATAAAAAATATTAAGAAAAAAAATTTTTTTAAGTAATTAAGAAAAAAAAAGGACAGACAGAACCCTAGGACAAATTGTAAAACAAAGCTATACAGACAAAATCACACACAGAAGCATACACATACACACTCAAAAAGAGAAAAAGGGAAAAAAATATATATTTCGTTGTTCCCAAAGTCCACCTCCTCAATTTGGGATGATTCTTTGTCTATTCAGGTATTCCACAGATGCAGGGTACATCAAGTTGACTGTGGAGATTTAATTCGCTGCTTCTGAGGCTGCTGGGAGAGATTTCCCTTTCTCTTCTTTGTTCGCACAGCTCCCAGGGTTCAGCTTTGGATTTGGACCAGCCTTTGCGTTTAGGTTGCCTGAGGGAGTTTGTTCTTTGCTCAGACAGGACGGGGTTAAGGAAGCAGGTGATTCGGAGTCTCTGGCTCAATCAGGCCGGGGGGAGGGAGGGGTATGGATGCAGGGCGAGCCTGCAGTGGCAGAGGCCAGCGTGACGTTGCACCAGCCTGAGGCATGCCGTGCATTCTCCCGGGGAAGTTGTCCCTGGATCAAGGGACCCTGGCAGTGGCGGGCTGCACAGGCTCCCGGGAGGGATGGTATGGATGGTGACATGTGCTTGCACACAGGCTTGTTGGTGGCGGCAGCAGCAGCCTTACCGTCTCATGCCCGTCTCTGGGGTCCGTGCTGATAGCTGCATCTTGCGCCCGTCTCTGTAGCTCCTTCAAGGTGTGCTCTTAATCCACTCTCCTCGCCCACCAGGAAACAAAGAGGCAAGAAAAAGTCTCTTGCCTCTTCGGCAGCTCCAGACTTTTTCCTGGACTCCCTCCCGGCTAGCTGTGGCGCACTAGCCCTTTCAGGTTGTGTTCACGCAGCCAACCCCAGGCCTCTCCCTGGGACCTGACCTCCGAAGCCCGAGCCTCAGCTCCCAGCCCCGACCTGTCCCAGCGAGTGAGCAGACAAGCCTCTCGGCCTGGTGAGTGCTGGTTGGCACCAATCCTCCGTGCAGGAATCTCTCCACTTTGCCCTCTGCACCCCCGTGGCTGCGCTCTCCTCCGTGGCTGCAAAGCTTCCCCCCTCTGCCCCCCGCAGTCTCCGCCCATGAAGGGGCTTCCTAGTGTGTGGAAACCGTTCCTCCTTCACAGCTCCCTCCCACTGGTGCAGGTCCCGTCCCTATTCTTTTGTCTCTGTTTTTTCTTTTTTCTTTTACCCTACCCAGGTACATGAGGAGTTTCTTGCCTTTTGGGAGGTCTGAGGTCTTCTGCCAGCATTCGGTGGGTTTTCTATAGGAGTAGTTCCACGTGTAGATGTATTTCTGATGTATCTGTGGGGAGGAAGGTGATCTCCGCGTCTTACTCTTCCGCCATCTTGAAGCTCCTCCCTTCCCATGATCTTTTACTGAGATTTGGGGAGGTAGGAAGAGGAAGAGCTCCTCATCCACTATTTCCTGTCAGCTAATCCTCTGCAGACTGTAACTGTGGGGAAGGCACTTGGGTGACACCTGTGATGTCAGCGTGCCTCAAGTAATCCTCTGGGCTTGTAGGCAGAGAGGTGGACAACAGGGGCACCCATTCACATGCGACAAATATTTATTTAGCACTCACTGTATGCTGGGACCTGAACTGGGAGCAGGGGATACAGCAGTGAATGTGAAGACAAACATCGCTATCCACCTGAAGCTTACATTTAAAGGGGGAGATGAACAATAAACAAAGGAAAAACTAAGTAAAGCAGACGGTATTAAGTGCCATGGAGAACAATGAAGCAAGGAGGATGATGGAGAATGAGAGGCGGGATTGCACTCCTCATGGAACTCTAAGGCAAAAGTGTTTGGTGTGCTTGTTCTATGTCTACTTGACTGTAGAGTCATGATGAGAGAATCAAGAGAGGGCAGTTAGAACTGCTGGTGCCAACAGCTGCATCTTCCATTCAGGGTGGGGATGCTACATTCAACATCTGAGACAAACCAAGCCTGCTGCCTGGGATTCTGCCCTTGCAACATGTTTATTCCTCAGTGTTAGAGATAATTCTCCTCTGGGTCCTGTCTGGGTCTGCAAACTTGGTCCCTCATCCTCACCTGATGCTCTCTAGGCTATGCCACCATCCTAAATGGTTTTGGAGGCAAGCACACATTTATATTGTGATTGATGTAAAGTTTTCCTTCTATAATCCCATCAGACAACAATGAACTGATAAAGCCTGATTTCTATTATTTGAGAATAAGAATTATGTCATCATGGACAATGAGATAAACCCCAAATCTCAGTTTAGCACAGTATTTCAATAACTCTTCTTACCCAGTTTTTAAATGAGAATTGCCAATAGGTACTTCTACTGATATGAATTTTACATCCTTTACTTTCTTTCCCTACTCTTTCCTTTAGTTGTTAATAGGCAGTGAAGTAACCAAATTTGGGCTTTTAAATAAAAGAAGGAGGCTGAGAAAAGTGGGAATGTTACACTAAGGGACACTCAAATTTTAAATCATAAAGAGTTAACTGCTTTCTCTAACATTACTGGCTCCTTCAGTAATGTGGCTTATTGTATATTGCGCTTTACTTTAAATGTCTGAATTTTATGAAGCTGATGTAATCTTTGGTACTAATTGCCAGTACTTTAAGAAAACGTTGTTGATATAAGAGAATGTCCTCATTTCATTTTTTTAAACTGTACTTCGTGCCCCATATGACATATGCACATAACACAGAATAAAAACGCACACTGGAAACATTATGAAAAGTTTCCCACTAGAGTAGAGTGGCACATGTAGGAGTGAAAAATATCTCTACCCAAATTGGAAATGATTTATGACCACGCAGGACTTGGTTTTAGGTGGGCCATGAAGGATCTTGTAACAAAAATAGCATCTAGAAACTGTACACATTTTGGAAATATTATTGAGATGTTTATCATGCCCTTTTTCTAGTTTGTCGAAAAAACACTTCCTCCACTGAAGAAAAAAAATTAGAATTCATTTAGAGAGAGTGCCTCACAAACAACCTTTTGAATTAAGAAAACATTCATTTTGATGGCAAAATTATATTCTTTAATAGCACAGTTTAAAATTCATTTCATTTTCTGGGCCAAGTGTTTTTCACTATTCCAAAATAACATTCACTGTATCATTATCTTTTATAAGTTAATGATTTAGTAGTAAAACTTAGTCCTAGAATTTTTCAAGAGAAGACAAAATCTATGTAATGTTTTGTTAATCTATTAATTTCATGTGAAGTAAGAAGATAGATGTCTTTATAATTTGTTTTTTATAGTATGAAAAATTAAAAATTATTGCAGTCTGGCAACTCAATTCAATTCTATTCTTTTATCTTACTCTAAAAATTTCCTTAATGTATAAAATGTTTAAAATTTTAACATTTAAATATTATCTTAATTATGTTTTTTCCTGTGACTGACTTGACTGTCAGTTCTTGAAGGTCAAGAACTATACTCATAAATGATATCTGTCAACATTACTATGTTCTTCGTAGGTTTCAGTGCATGTGAGTTGGACTTGCTAGAGGACCTATTCAACCCCCAGAAAAACTGAGTGGCAAAGGTAAATAAGCAGTGTTCCAGTCCAAATCAAAAGAGCACTATAGAATATTTTATCAGTCACATACTTACATGGTTTATAAAGGTAACTACTGATATAATAGCTCTTTAAAGAACATTAAAGCACAGTTTTATATTCTCTAGAGTTGTAGTATTCAAATTTTAAATTTTACATTCTTATCTACTAAGAATTTTAAAGCACGCATTCCCAATAATAAATTTTGATGCATACCATTTATGTAATCATAGCCATTTATTTACACATATTTATTTATGTATGTATATAATTATGTACATTTTTGAAACATATAATTTATAAATTAGAAGAGTATACAGTGAGGCTGAAAAAAGATAATATCTCAGGGTGTAATATAAATTTAGGGCACAGTTTCTCATTAGTAATATGGATTTGTGACATGCATTAAACAGTTTGTCAATAATTTGGAAGATCCGTCTCTTTTCTTGCCATATCGGCTTAGATGACCATTGTCTATATGTTGCTATGGAACAGATGGTACAGTCAGGCCAGGGGTATAAGAATATTAATTCTGCCAGTTTCTTAATTTTGCTTGTACTTGGCAAAATACCAAGATTGCCAATTTCTTGTTTTTCCTGTGCTTCTTGGAAGAAGCCACTTGTTCACTTTTGTAAGGATTTGTTTAGTTAATACTAAATAATATGATCTATAAACCAACTTATCCATGCACCCTAAGACTATAGTATGTTACAGTATGTTTTATTTATTTTTTAAATGATTTTTTATTGTGATAAAAGTCACATAATATAAAACATACTATTTTAACCATAACTGTACAGTTCAGTCATACTAACTTTCACATTGTTGTGCAACTCTCACCATCATCCATCTCCCAAATTTTTCACCTTCCTAAACTGAAACTCTGTCCCCTTTAAACACTAACTCCCCAATCACCTCCCCTGCCTCAGCCCCTGGCATCTACCAACACACTTTCTGACTCTATGAATTTGACTATTCTAGTCTCCATGTATAAGTGTAATCAAACAGAATTTGTCTGCACCTAATGTATATTGGATTGCACTTTTAAGGTTAACTTAATATATGTCCTGCAAACGGATTGTACCTTTATTTTTTCCCCTGTGATATACAGTAGGCACTCAGCAGCCATCTACTTCATACATAGTAGTGTACATATGTCAATCTCAGTGTTCCAATCCATCCCAGCACCCCTTGGCATCCATACATTTGTTCTCTACACCTGTGTCTCTATTTCTGCTTTGCAAATATGTTCATCTGTACCATTTTTCTAAATTCCACATATATGCATTAATATACACTATTTGTTTTTCTCTTTCTGACTTACTTCACTCTGTATGACAGTCTCTAGGTCCATCCAAGTCTCTGCAAATGGCACATTTTCGTTCATTTTATGGATGAGTAATATTCCATTGTATATATGTACCACATCTTCTTTATCCATTCCTCTGTTGATAGATATTTAGGTTGTTTCCATGTCCTGGCTATTGTAAATAGTGCTTCAATGAACATTGTGGTGCATGTATATTTTGGAATTATGGTTTTCTCCAGGTATATGCCCAGGAATGGGATTGCTGGGTCATATGATAGTTCTATTTTTAGTTTTTTAAGGAACCTCCATACTGTTCTCCATGGCGGCTCTATCAATTTACATTCCCACCAACAGTGCAAGAGGGTTCCCTTTTCTCCACACCCTTTCGAGCATTTGTTTTTTGTAGATATTTTGATGATGGCCATTCTGACTGGTGTGAGGTGGTACCTCATTGTAGTTTTGATTTGCATTTCTCTAATAATTAGTGATGTTGAGCATCTTTTCATGTGCCTCTTGGCCATCTGTATGTCTTCTTTGGAGACATGTCTATTTACGTCTTCTGCCCATTTTTTGATTGGTTTTTTTTTTTTTTTTTTTTTTAATATATTGAGCTCCATGAGCTGTTTATATATTTTGGAGATTAATCCTTTGTCAATTGCTTAGTTTGCAAATATTTTCTCCCATTCTGAAGGTTGCTTTTTGTCTTGTTTATGGTTTCCTTTGCTGTGCAAAATCTTTTAAGTTTCATTAGGTCCCATTTGTTTATTTTTGTATTTATTTTCATTACTCTAGGAGGTGGGTCAAAAAAGATCTTGTGGCGATTTATGTCAGAGTGTTCTGCCTATGTTTTCCTCTAAGAGTTTTATAGTGTCTGGCCTTACATTTAAGACTTTAATCCAGTGAGAGTTTATTTTTGTGTATGGTGTTAGGGAGTGTTCTAATTTCATTATTTTACATGTAGCTGTCCTGTTTTCCCAGCACCACTTATTGAAGAGATTGTCTTTTCTCCATTGTATATTCTTGCCTTGTTTGTCATAGATTAGTTGACCATGGTGCGTGGGTTTATCTCTGGGCTTTCTATCCTGTTCCATTGATCTATATTTCTGTTTTTGTGCTGGTACCATACTGCCTCGATTACTGTAGCTTTGTAGTATAGTCTGAAGTCAGGGAGCCTGATTCCTCCAGCTCCATTTTTCTTTCTCAAGATTACTTTGGCTATTTGGGATCTTTTGTGTTTCCATACAAATTGTAAAATTTTTTGATCAGTTCTGTGAAAAATGCCATTGGTAATTTGATAGGGATTGCATTGAATCTGTAGATTGCTTTGGGTAGTATAGTCATTTCCACAATATTGATTCTTCCAATCCAAGAACATGGTATATCTCTCCAACTGTTTGTGTTGTCTTTCATTTCTTTCATCAGTAACTTATAGTTTTCTGCATACAGGTCTTTTGCCTCCTTAGGTAGGTTTATTCCTAGGTATTTTATTCTTTTTGATGCAATGGTAAAAGGGATTGTTTCCTCAATTTCTTTTTCTGATCTTTCATCGCTAATGTATAGGAGTACAAGAGATTTCTGTGCATTTATTTAGTATCCGGCAACTTTACCAAATTCATTGATTATCACCAGTAGTTTTGTGGTGGCATCTTTAGGATTTTCTATGTATAGTATCGTGTCATCTGCAAACAGTGACAGTTTTACTTCTTCTTTTCCACTTTGGATTCCTTTTATTTCTTTTTCTTCTCTGATTGCCATGGCTAGGACTTCCAAAACTATGTTAAATAATAGTGGTGAGAGTGGGCACCCTTGTCTTGTTCCTGATCTTAGAGGAAATGCTTTCAGTTTTTCACCATTGAGAATGATGCTTGCTGTGGGTTTGTCATATATGGCCTTTATTATGTTGAGGCTGGTTCCCTCTACACCCACTTTCTGGGAAGTTTTTATCATAAATGGGTGTTGAATTTGGTCAGAATTTTTCTCTGCATCTATTGAGATGATCATATGGTTTTTATTCTTCAATGTGTTAATATGGTGTATAACACTGATTGATTTACATATATTGAAGAATCCCTGCATCCCTGGGATAAATCCCATTTGATCATGGTGTATGATCCTTTTAATGTGTTGTTGGATTCTGATTGCTAGTATTTGGTGAGGATTTTTGTGTCTATGTTCATCAGTGATATTGGTCTGTAATTTTCTTGTTTTGTGATGTCTTTGTCTAGTTTTGGTATCAGGGTGATGGTGGCCTCATAGAATCAGCTTGGGAATATTCCTTTTTCTGCAATTTTTTGGAAGAGTTTGAGAAGGATGGGAGTTAGCTCTTCTCTAAATATTTGATACAATTTGTCTGTGAAGCTATCTGGTATGGACTTTTGTTTGCTGGAAGATTTTTAATCACAGTTTTAATTTCATTATTTGTGATTGGTCTGTTCATATTTTCTATTTCTTCCTGGTTCAGTTTTGGAAGTTTGTACCTTTCTAAGAATTTGTCCATTTCTTCCAGGTTATCCATTTTATTGGCATATAGTTGCATGTAGTAGTCTCTTATGATCCTTTGTATTTCTGCAGTGTCATTTGTAATTTCTCCTTTTTCATTTCTAATTTTATTGATGTGTGTCCTCTCCCTTTTTTCTTGATGAGTCTGGCTAAAGGTTTATCAATTTTGTTTATCTTCTCAAAGAACAAGATTTTAGTTTCATTGATCTTTGCTATTGTTTTCTCCATTTCTATTTCATTTATGTGTGCTCTGATTTTTATGATTTCTTTCCTTCTACGAACTTTGGGTTTTGTTTGTTATTCTTTCTCTAATTGCTTTAGCTGTAAGGTTCAGTTGTTTATTTGAGATTTTTCTTGTTTCTTGAGATGGGTTTGTATGGCTATAAACTTCCCTCTTATAACTGCTTTTGCTACATTCCATAGGTTTTGTGTCATCATGTTTTCATTGTTATTTGTTTCTAGGTATTTTTTGATTTCCTTTTTGATTTCATCAGTGATCTCTTGGTTATTTAGTAGCATATTGTTTAGTCTCCTTGTGTCTGTGTTTTTTACAGATTTATTCCTGTAAATGATTTCTTTCTTTTATCTAAAAAAATTTTTTTTATTTATTTAGCTGTGCTGGTTCTTAATTGTGGCACATGGGATCTTCATTTGTGGCATGCAAACTCTTAGTTGCTGCATGTGGGATCTAGTTTCCTGACCAGGGATCAATCCTGGGGCCCCTGCATTGGGAGTGCAGAGTCTTAGCCACTGGACCACCAGGGAAGTTCCCTGTAATTTATTTCTAATCTTGTAGCTTTGTGGTCATTAAAGATGTTTTATATGATTTTAATTTTCTTAAATTTACAGAGGATTGGGACTTCCCTGGTGGCACAGTGGTTAAGAATCCTCCTACCAAAGCAGGGGACATGGGTTCAAGCCCTGGTCTGGGAAGATCCCACATTCCTCAGAGCAACTATGCCTGTGCACCACAACTACTGAGCCTGCTCTCTAGATCCCAGGAGCCACAGCTACTGAACCCCACGTGCCACAACTACGGAAGCCTGCATGCCTAGAGTCCATGCTCCACAACTAGAGAAGCCACCACAATGAGAAGACCACACACCACAATGAAGGGTAGCCCCCGCTCACCACAACTAGACAAAGCCCGCATGCACAAACAAAGGCCCAACATAGTCAAAAATAAATAAATAAATATATAAATTTATATAAAAAAAATTTACCGAGGCTTGATTTGTGACTCAAGGTTTGATCTATCCTGGAGAACATTCCACATGCACTTGAGAAGAAAGTGTAATCTGCTGCTTTTGGATGGAATGTCCTATAAATATTGATTAAATCTAACTGGTCTATTGTGTCTTTTAAAGCTTGTGTTTCCTTATTAATTTTGTGTGGATGATCTGTCTATTGGTGTAAGTGGGGTGTTAAAAGTCCCCCACTATTACTTTGTTACTGTTGATTTCCCCTTTTATGGCTGTTAGCATTTGCCTTATATATTGAGGTGCTTCTACATTGGGTGCGTAAATATTTATAATTGTTTTCTCTTCTTCTTGGATTGTTCCCTTGGTCATTATGTAGTGTCCTTCCTTGTCTCCTGTAACAGTCTTTATTTTAAAGTCTATTGCTACTCCAGCTTTCTTTTGATTTCCATTTGCATGGAATATATTTTTCCACCCCCTCATTTTCAGTCTGTATGTGTCCCTAGGTTCGAAGTGGGTCTTTGGAGACAACGTATATAGGAGTCTTCTTTTTGTATCCATTCAGCCAGTCTTTGTCTTTTGGTTGGAGCATTTAGTCCATTTACATTTAAGGTAATTATCGATATGTATGTTCCTATTACCATTTTCTGAATTGTTCTGGGGCTTTTTTTGTAGGTCTTTTTCTTCTCTTGTGTTTCCTGCCTAGAGTAGTTCCTTTAGCATTTGTTGTAAAGCTGGTTTGGTTGTGCTGAATTCCCTTAGCTTTTGCTTATCTGTAAAACTTTTGATTTCTCCATCGAATCTGAATGAGATCCTCATTGGGTAGAGTAATCTTGGTTGTAGGTTTTTCCCTTTCATCACTTTAAATATGTTCTGCCACTCCCTTCTGGCTTGCAGATTTTCTGCTGAAAAATCAGCTGATAACCTTATGGGGATTCCCTTTTATGTTGTTTGTTGCTTTTCCTTTGCTGCTTTTAGTATTTTTTCTTTGCATTTATTTTTTGCTGGTTTGATTAATATGTGTCTCAGCATGTTTCTCCTTGGGTTTATCCTGTATGGGACTCTCTGCACTTCCTGGACTTGGGTGCCTATTTCCTTTCCCATGTTAGGGAAGTTTTTGACAATAATCTCTTCAAACATTTTCTCAGACCCTTTCTCTTTCTCTTCTTCTTTTGGGACCCTTATAATTCGAATGTTGGTATGTTTAACATTGTCCTAGAGGTCTCTGAGACTGTCCTCATTTCCCTTCATTCTTTTTTCTTTATTCTGCTCCTTGGCAGTTATTTTCACCGTTCTATCTTCCAGCTCACTTATTCATTCTTCTGCTTCACTTATTCAGCTATTGATTCCTTATGGTGTATTTTTTGTTTCAGTTATTGCATGTTTATCGCCATTCATTTGTTCTTTAGTTCTTTTAGTTCCTTTTTACACACTTCTTGTATTTCCTCAATCTGTGCCTCCATTCTATTTCTGAGATTTTGGGTCATCTTTAGTATCATTACTCTGAATTCTTTTTCAGGTAGATTGCCTATTTCATCTTCATTTAATTGGTCTTTTATGTTTTTACTGTGCTCCTTCCTCTGTAACATATTTCCCTGTCATCTCATTTCTCTCAGTGCATGGGGCTGTGTTCCTGTCTTGCTGGTTGTTTGGCCTGAGGTGTCCAACACTGGAGCTTGCAAGCAGTTGGATAGAGCCTGGTCTTTGTGGCAAGATGAGGACCTCTGGGAGAGATCAAACCAATTAATATGCCCTGGGGCCTGAAGTTCTCTGTTAGTCCAGCAGCTTGGACTTGGTGCTCCCACCAGGGGCTCACACCTGACCCCTGGCCTGGGAACCAAGACCCTGCAAGCTGTGCAGCATGGCAAAAAAAAAAAAAAAGCAAAAAACAGACAACAAACAAGAGCAGAACAATAACAAAGAATAAAAAATAAAATAAAATTAGAAAAATAAAAAATATAGTAGAAACGATAAAAGTAAAAATGAAACCACAAGCAGAAAAAAAACACAGCAACAGAACCAAAAAAATAACCAAAAAACAAAAATAAAAACCAAAAAAAAATTAAAAAACAAATTAAAAAAAAGTAAAAATTCCCTAGTGCCTCCTATATCAGTGTCCTTGTCCCCATGGTGAGCTACATCCAACCACTGCCTCCCCGGAAGGGCCTCTGAGGCTTCTAGGTAGGTCTCTGTACCAGCTGTGTCAGCCCCACCTCTGTGTGTGTTCCTTTCACCAGTGTCTGCTCCTGAAGCTGGCCCAGATCACACGTGCCCACACAGGCCTGCTGGGGTACAGGCTTCCCTGGGCATGTCTGCCTTGGCCAGCATAACTGGCAGAGGCTTTGGAAGGGGATGGTGCTTGGCCTGCCTGGACCCACATGCCCAGAGGAGGCTTTGTCAGGGGCAGGGCCCAGGCCTGGGTCTTGCTAGGCCGGAGGAGGCCCTGTCAGGGTGGTGTGTGGGTCACTAGGACCCACACAGCCTGCGGGGGCTTTGTGGGGGGTGGTGTTCGGGCCCACCAGGATCCACGCAGTGAGAGGAGGCCTTGGTGTGGGTGGGGCTCAGGCCCAGGATGCAGCATCAGGAGGAGGCCTTGTCAGGGGTGGTGGGTGGGCCTCTGAGAACTGCGTGGTCCTTGGTGGCCCTGAGGGGGCAGGGTCCAGGCCCAGGACCTGCTTGGCAGGAGGAATCCCCACCAGGGTGGCATGCAGGTCGCTGGGACCCACGTAGCCAGAGGAGGCCCTCTAGGGGCAGGGCTCAGACGCAGGACCATAGCAGGCTCGCCAGGGCTTGAGGGGCAGGCAAGCTTGCTCAGGTGTGCACCTCTATCACTTTCCAAGGGGGCCAGGCTGGTGGGAGAGGAAAGGCATTGCAATGGCAGCCCTGCCCCCAACATGCAACTCAACAATGGCTCCCCACTTTCCTGGTGGACTTGGCCTCCCCCACCAACCCTCCTGGCCATGGAGTCCTTCCTCCCTACCACCCCAGGCCATCTCCCCAATGCCAACAGCCGTCCCCTTCCTGGGTCCACCCTCCAAACCCCACTCTCCGGCACTTAGCCCCCCTCCCCACCAGGAGACACAGTCCAGGCCGGGGTTCACAGGGCTGTGGCACAGACCACATCACAGGCTCTGCTCTATCCTGCCCCCCACAGAGTGGTTGCCACACTCCCCTACAAGCCCCCAAACCCCTGAAGGTCCCCTTCCATCCCTGCCGAACCCCCTGCCACAAATGTGTCCCCCTGAGTGCCGGAATCTCTCTTCTCCCCCAGACCCCCCCAGGGATGCTGGCCTCTTTCCATCTCCACCCCTCCTCCCCACCTCCTTCCCCACCACACCCCACCCGGTTAGGCAGGGACCCCTCCCATCCCTCTAGGTGTCCAAGGTCCCCCACCAGCGCCCAGCAGGCACCTCGTGAGAACTGCTCTGATGTCCCCCTACTGCACCTGTGAGGACACGTGAATTCCGCGTTCTCCTACTCCACCATCCTGACCTGCAGTATGTTTTAGAAACAAGTGCAGATTCTCCCAGTCTTCCAGAGGATATGTTGTATAACAAACATGACCCTTTCTCTTCTGAATCAAGGAGTAAGGAGAGGCATCGAGGGAGGGCTCTAGTGATAGTCATATATGGAATATAGTAAATCTTAATGAATTTCTTGCTTATAGATTAAAAAATATATAAATAAGAACTTTATAATTTTTTTTCTAAACCTAAGTGATTTACGTAGAATATTCCTTCCAAAATTTTGGAATCACATATTCTATGTAAAAATATTCTGTGGTGAAATACTCCAATATACCTTTATTTGTTTAGAAAAACTACCCACTATATTGTGATGAGATATACACATTTATTGCAAACATATCAAAATACAGTATTTGAATTAAAGCAGATAAGAAAAAATATACATAAAAAGAAGCTTTAGTGTTTTATTTTCCTGCCATTGTGGATTGTTTTGTGGACACCACTTTGGAAAACACTTTTCTGGGGACTGAAGACCTGTTGGTAGAAATTTACACTTTGTTTTCAAGCAAGAGAGAAAGTACGAATGATTCAGAATAAAGTGATCACGATAGGTGACCACATTTAAAACTTTCCTCTTTTCCTACCTTCTCAGAAGTAATTATACTTAGAGATGTGAACTGGACCCTCTATTCTCTTTGTTCTGCCCTTATCTGAATTCTCAAGCCTCCAGTGGACTCTAATAATCACCCAGAACCTTATATTTAATTCACAAATTCTCTAAGACATACTACTTTATCTTCAAATCTGTTACTCGAGATGAAAGGCAGGATTCTGAATCTTTGAGCTAAGGAATAGGGTCATCTGTCAGGGTGGAGGAATGATGTGGAGAGCATAAATTAAGTTGAGAGATCATATGCTTTGTTTTCTGAACCATAAACTATGGTGGTAACTGAACAGGTAGTATTTTTTGCTGCTTCTAAGCTTTACTATTACTTCTGGTATAATTATTATCTATAGATTCATGTGTGCATTCAATAGTAAGCTTACTTTATTTTATATTTAACCTACTAAATGATATACCTATTTCTTCCCTTCTTTTATAAATTTGTTATAGTAATGCCTATATTTGTTAATTCAAAAGCTGAACATTATTTTCTTCATTCTGTTGCATAAATAAAGTATTGAATGTTTATCACTTTTGGATAAGAATGGTCAAATGATAATTGCATTCACATTTTTGGTAGTAGTTTTCTCTTACTCTAATTTGTTAAAACACTTTTGCATGTGCAATAGTCTTATTAAATCAGGCATTCCTTACATGTTATTAATTAACGTGTGTAATGTCTATCTTGAAAACTCAATTTTACAAATTACACTACTCTATGAGAGTATCCCTGGACCTTCATCAAGTCTGATTTCTAAATAATTTCAAAGTGAAAAGAATTTTTAATAAGAAAATAAACTAAAATCCATTTCACAATCATATTTAGCAGGAAAACATTGCACCACAGACTTTCAAGTATCACTTGGATGGTTTTGCAGGAGTAGTTTATCTATCAAATCTGTATTGTGCCTATTGTCAAGTACCATGCTAGGTATGGTTAGTAAGACAAGGTTCTTATCTTTAAGTAGGAGACACTTCAGCAGGAAATACAGTGATACAAATAAATGTAATGTCAATATGACAAGATTAAAGTTCTGTTGACACCCAGAATAGTGGGACCTTGGGATAAGAGTGTAAGAAGATATCAAACAAATCTTCACAGAGAGGGAACCATTTCAGTTTGACCTTGAGGTCCAGAGGGCTGGGCATTACTATGGAGAGCAACAGCTTGTTTGGGGAATAAAAAAGTTAGTTCGTTGAGGCTAACATATGAGATTCAGTGGGGTAGAGAAAGAATAATAGAAAGTAAGGTTGGAGAGATAGTTCAGGGTCATAGTCTGAATTTGATGGTAGACATGTGTTTGGACAATGACAAATCATCTACCACAAAGGTAAGAAAGGGACAGTTTGTGCTGATGGAGAATGGTTGTTGTGAACACTCATATTAAGGCCCTTTATAGATTCCATAGGAAAACTTGTGACTATAATCCATTATGAGAAAGGTGAGGAAAGAGTGGCTGTGATTTAGCTGGTATTAATCTAAGGTTTCCAAGCAAAGGATGGACATGATCAAATCTGTAATTTGGAGAACAAAACAAACAAAATACCACTTTGGTATCACTGAGAAAGACGAATTAGAGAGAAAGGAAATCAAAGGCCAGTATGAAGGTTATTGTAATAATTCAGATACATGATGATAAGGCATGAATAGAGCAATGATAGAGAAAATGGAAAGAAAGTGACACTGCAAAAACATTATAGGTGTAGAACAAACACCTTATGACTAATTGCATTAGAAGGTGAAAGAAAAAGAAAAACCGAAGACTCTAAGTCAGTATTTGGTTTGCAGATTTGAGTAATTGTTGAGTTAGCCATTTACAAACAACTCTAATATTCAATGATTTTTATAACAATCTTTTCATAACCTTGTGAATCTGCGGGTCAAGAGAAATTCTCCTGCTATAGCTGGGGCCTATTTATGTGGCGCTCTTCATGTGCGGGCAGCTTAGGACAGCTCTCCTCATCACTGCAGAACTGTGAGGCAGCTGGGGCAACTCTCCCTTATATGTCTCTTATCCTTGTCCTAGTGTGTTAATGTGTTATTGTGATGTATAATAAGAAATATATATTTGGTCTTCATTCCCTTTTCTGGCACAGAGCTCTTAAAACTCTTGGAACTTTCTATGTGATGAGAGAGATAAAGGTGCCTTTTGTTATGTTAATGAGTTGACTTATGGACAACACCTAAGGATGGGGCTGGTTGCCATGAGAACCGTGTGATTAGAGGGTTGGAACTTTTAGTGCCACCTCCTGACGTCCAGGTAGGGGAGAGGGGCTGGAGGTTGAATCAACGGCCAATGGCCAATGATTTAATCAACCATCTCTATGTAATAAAACCTCCATAAAAAACCAAAAGGATGGGATTTGGAGAGCTTCCAGGTTGGTGAACAGGTGGAGATGCAGGGAGAGTGGCATCTGAAGAGAACATGGAAGCTCCTTGCCCTTTCCCTACCTTGCCCTATGTATCTCTTCTATCTGGCTATTCCTGAGTTATATTCTTTTATAATAAACCAGTAATCTAGTAAATAAAATGTTTCTCTGAACTCTGTGAGCTGCTTTAGAAAGTTAATAGAATCCAAGAATGGGGCCATTAGAGCTTCCAACCTGTAGCCAGTCAGTCAGAAGTAAGGTCACAACCTGGACTTGTGATTGGCATCTCAAGTGGGGTGGGGGCAGTCTTGTGGTACTGAGTCCTCAACCCATGGAATCTGATGCTATCTCTGGGTAGATAGTGTCAAAATTGAATTGAATTGTAGTACACCTAGATGGTGTCTATGAATTGCTTGGTGGTGTGGGGAACCCCTGCTCTCCAACACACATTGGAATTGGTGGTTAGAACCATAATTGGGTGTCAGAATTTGAGTAAACCAGGATATATTTTTTCTTATTGCAATGGCATAAGGGCAAAAGGAATAACACGATGATGCTTTTTAAGTCTTAGGTTCTGAAATAGTGTTTTGTCATTTCTTGTCACAGGACACTGACTAAAGGGAGTACAAGACCAAGCCCAAAGTCAAGGGATGAGAAAGTTCACTCCACCACAATGAGGCCATGACAAGAGTGTTGATGCCAGAAAGGTACAGGACTGGGGACAACCATGCAATCTACTACGTTGTGGTGTCAACATGTTTTTAAATCAAAAAATAGTTTTGAAAATAAATCTTTAAGAAAAAGAAAATGTTTATTTTGTTGTACTATATCTGTGGGCACTAATGAATAAGTTTGAAGCCAGGAGGATCAGCCAAAGGATAATTAAGCTTAAATTAGCCTGTTTTTAATGAAGAACTATAGCTCTCTAGGTTGTTTGCACTGGACTGCTGCCAGGAAGCCCCCTGGCAAATTATTTTCAGTCACTAAATATCAGGAGGGGAAGTATGGGAATTTAATCTGGAGTGAAAAAAACATTAAGAGGAAATTCTCAAGTTCGCCAGTTGGAATTTGTATTTATTTGGTAAAATAACAGAGATGCAGTTCCTTAGTATATTTAGGGTTCCTAATAATATAATGGATAATAATTTGAATAAATGAAGAAAAAAGGACAAAGAAAATGAAGAACATATAGTTTGTGTTGTGTCTTCTCATATTACAAATATGTATCTTGATACTTCATTTAGGAGCCTGAGGGACTTCCCTGGCAGTCCAGTGGTTAAGACTCCTCACTTCCACTGCAGGGAGCATGGGTTCAATCCTTGGTTGGGGAACTAAGATCCCTCATGCTGTGCAGCCAAAAAAAAAAAGAAGAATTAGAGAAAGTACTGAACTTTAAGGAATTTACATTTGTTATTGTGTTGCTGAACAATTCACTTTCTACAAGTATTGCTTTTGTGGTTGGTTAACATACTCTCTGAAAAAGTCAGTGATATAAGAAGTAATATAATACTGTGGACAAAAGGGCACAGGAGCACATGAAAATGTATTGCAGGTAAAAAAGCCATTAAATTCGTTATTTGCTATGTATACCTATATCTATATATCTATATCTACATTTACATCTATATCTTCCTATCTAATCTAATAATGATAATATAGAATACTTAGCAAGAAATGTTCAAGACCTATATGAGGAAAACTATAAAACACAAAAGTAGATTTGAAACAGTGGTCAGGCATATCCATGGTTTTTGATTGAACGATTCATTATCAATAAAAGTGTCAGTTCTCTCTAAGTTAATTTATAAGTTCAATGCAATCTCTGTAAAAGCACCATGATGTTTTGTTATGTGCTCAGACAATTTGATTATGAAATTTATTTGGAAGATCATAAAAGAATATCTCTGAAAAATAGGAGCAATGAGGGGGGGCCAACCTTATCAGATTAAAATACATTTTAAAACGTCTATAATTAAAGAAATATATGCTGTCTCATGAATATAGAAGGATAAATTAATATAATATCTTGTAAAATTAAAAAATAGACCCAACATTGCATATGGAAATTTAGTGTACAGTAAAGTGCTATTTCAAATTAGTCACGAAAAGATGGAATTTTCATGAAGAGAAGTTAAGATAACTAGGTAGCCATAGAAAAAAGTAAGATTGGATCTAATTCTTATACCATCCATTATGCTAAATTCCAGGTGGATTGAGAGACGTAATTGTAAACAATTAACTTACGTAAATACTACAAGGATGCATGAGAATTACTTCCGTAATCTGGGAGTAAACTTTCCTAACCATGACTCAAAACCCAAAGTCCATAAAGGAAAATATTGATAAATATTATTATGTAAAAATCAATCAAACAATCAAAGAAAGTAACAAAAACTTTTGCATGACATAAAAAATACAACCTGTTGATGAAGCTATAGGGAAGAAGGCACCCTCATATATTATTGGTGGAAATTTGGCAGTATCTAGAAAATTCCCATATGCATTTACCATCTGATTCAGATATCCCACTTCTATAAATATATTCCAAAAATACAGTAGAAAAATATGAAGGACATATGTGAAAGACTATTGATTATAGCACTATTTGCGATAGCAATGGAAATAACCTAAATGTCTGTCATAATTGGAACCATTTAAATAAACTCTGTACATCCATACAATGGAGTACTGTGCATCTATTAAAAGATAAAGAATATATCTATAAACTGTTATGAAGTGATTTTTAGGATATATTAAGTAAAAAAAACAAGGCAGAGAAAAGTATATATAATAATCTGCTTTATCTCAAAAACACTATAAATATATCTGCACTTTCTTGAAGTTGTAATGATAAAATAAAATCAACCCAATAGTTATCTCCAAGGGGAGAGAGGGAACATGAGGGGAAAGTACAGGGATAGAAGCTAGACTTCTCTGAATATACCTTGTTTGGTTGATTTGATTTTGGTACTATGTTTATGTGAATATGTGACAAAGTTACATTAAAATAAAAAAATGGAGTCTAAAATTTAAAAGCAAGATTAAACAAAGAACTAAACTATATGTTGAGCTGATGGCTTATTCAAGACCTAATAAATTGTTTCAAGTAACTTTAAAATTCAGTAACTTGCCTATATATTCTTATCCCTGCTGGAATACATCTCTTTTTTTTTTCTTTATTTTTTTTTTTTTTTAAATTGAAGTATAGTTGATTTACAATGCTGTGTTAGTTTCAGGTGTAAAGCAAAGTGATTCAGATATACATATGTATATATACATATATATATATACATACATATATATATATTCTTTATCAGATTCTTTTCTGTTATAGGTTATTACAAGATATTGAATATAATTCCTTGTGCTGTATAGTAGGTCTTTGTTGTTTATCTATTTTATATAAAGTCGTTTGTATCTGTTAACTCCAAACTCTTAATTTATTCCTCCCTCTCCCCCCTTTTCCCTTTGATAACCATAAGGTTTCTATGTCTGTGAGTCTATTTCTGTTTTGTAAATAAGTTCATTTGTATCATTTTTTGATTCCACTAGTGGACTATATCTTAAGGAGATACTAAACAAACAAAAAATTAAGTAGTTTTTAGTAATCTTATAGTTATTATTATTCTGAAACTATAAATATATTATATTATATATTATGTATAATGTAAATCAAGTAAGGAATTAAAACATTTTAATAACAAAAAAAAAATCTCTGTTTAGTAAAAAAACCTGAGACAATTTCCAATTTAGAAACTAGACTGTGGCCTATAAGAAATATGACTCCTCACTTCAAAACTGGCTTCTTGGACAGGTAGCTGATTCCAAGGCTAAATACTGAAAGTTACAAGATGAGCCTGAAACATCTTGTACCAAAAAACAAGGACACTATCAAAGACAACTGGGGTGGTGTCACAAGGACTCAGGAGCCTGGAAGAGGCTTGCCCTAGACAATGAAGGGACAATTTAAGATATACTAATACAATGAAACATCTAGTAATAATAAGAATACTAACTACGATGAAACATCCTCCTTCTTATGAAATTTGAAACAAAATATTACCACCTACTAAAAAGAAAATCAGACCCACTCACATTAAGTCCCTAGATTTATCCACTAGTGTACAGAAAATACAAAGAGCAGAGGAATCTACTAAATGACCCTATGGAGATGTAATCAGCAAATTTTAGGATGAAGGCAAACTTACAGGGCAAAAGGCTAAGATTTTTTAAAAAATAAATTGCAAAAAAAAAAAAAAAGAATAGCATATAGATTAAAAGAGACTTAGGAGTACATATTAATTAAATAAAAATTATGGAACTTGGGTGAATTCCAATTAGAAGAAACCCAACTGTGAAAAGAGTACATATGAGGCAAACTTTGAGGAAATCTGTATACTAACTGCACATTTTATGTCAATAAGGAACTATTGTTAATGTTTTAGGTGTAGATAATAGTATCGCCATTGCTTAAGAAAGTTACTAATAAATTCTGAAATGCATATGAGTGAAATGATATATCTGAGATTTGCTTCAAGATAATTCAGTGAGGGGAGAAATGGAAGTTATAGATGAAACAAGAGTTGATGAATGCTAAAGCTGGGGGAGAGGAACATTAGAATTTATTGTGCCATTCTGTTTACTTTTGTAAATGTTTGAAATCATCCTGATAAAGTATTTAAAAAAAAGAGAGAAAATGCCATTAAAAGGGTCCTTTTCCTCATGCTTTCAGGTTAAATAAGACTGATGACCATATTTTAAGATTTTTCCAAATATATTCAACAAACAAAAAGGTGACAAGATAGCCTTAATCTCAAACTGACTTAAATGCTACAAAATAGTAAGATGGTTCAAAGGTCTGTGAAGTTTCAAATAATACTGCATAGCTTTTGTAGAAGTATCTTGAGTGTCCTATATAAGCCTGTTTAACATGAGAAGTCAATGTGATAAAATTTCCAAGGAGTTCCCAGTATGTCACTGGGTCTCTGCCATCAAGACAAAGGTGACAAGAGGTATTCACTCAGAGAGATGAATAATAATTTAAAAAATAATGCTATTAGTTAATGGTTGATTCAGGGAAGCACACAGTGGTGTGGATAGGAGCAAAGGCTTTGGAGTTGGACAGACTAACCACTGTTCATCATTCACTATTTCTATTCCTTGTTTGGGAGAATTCACTTTCAGGTTCCTCATCCAAAATTTAGGGCTACTATATCCCTATAGAACTTACACAGTGCCTGGTGTATATGAAGAGTCTCAGTCACTGCAATAATTAATATTATTGGTTCATGGTGATTATTAGCTGAGAAGCTGAAGCAGAATCACAAGCTCAAAAGGGGAAGGTAGAAAAAAAAAAAATCTAAAAGTCTCCTGGAAGACATGTAACTTTTGGGTTATCAATAACAGAGTTCTTTTTTTGTGTATGCCCAGCTCAATACACTCTAGATCTCTTCCTAGCAGCTCATATTTCCAGGTAGGACACTTTGGAACATGAACAGGTGACTATCTGAGGAAGACATAATTCTGATGAAAATAACTTGCAGTGCAGTGGGTCTTAAATGTTGGCTGTGAAAGACCTATCCTATTATCAAACCTTTAACCATGTATTCTTTGATTAAAGATGCTACTGGTTCTGATGAACCTAGGGGCAGGACAGGAATAAAGACGCAGATGTAGAGAATGGACTTGAGGACACGGGGAGGGGGAAGGGTTAGCTGGGACGAAGTGAGAGAGTAACACTGACATATATACACTACCAAGTGTAAAATAGATAGCTAATGGGAGGCAGCTACATAGCACAGGGAGTTCAGCTCGGTGCTCTGTGACCACCTAGAGGGGTGGGGTAAGGAGGGTGGGAGGGAGATGCAAGAGGGAGCAGATATGGGGACATATGTATACATATAGCTGATTCATTTTGTTATACAGCAGAAACTAACACAACATTGTAAAGCAATTATACTCCAATAAAGATGTTAAAAAAAAAAAGATGCTACTGGTAAGAAAGCCTGACAACATTATATTTGTATCACTTTCTTTGCCTTATGCACAGAAACATAGAGACATATAAAACATATTTTAAGTGTATGTAAAGGAGAGGAAGACATAATATTATCAAATGTAATCAGGGTCATTTCACAAAGGAGATGATATTTGAACCTGATCTAGAAGGATAAGGGGAAGTTTTTCAGGAAGACAAAGTGGCAAGGACATTCTAGGCAGAAGCAGCAGAATGAGGAAAAAGTATGGAGACATGATTGTTTGGATACCACTCCCACCCGCCATGAGTTCTTAAGGCATGTGGGTCAGTACAGGATGATACTAGGAGGAGGGTTTACTGTCGCTCTTATAGATCCTTTTCCGCCTTAGAGTTTTCTCTTTCTTTTCTAGGTAACATTGAATGTATATTAAAGGTGATATTTAATCATGATTATGGTGGTGATTCAAAGAGATACCTGACGGCCATCTGGGTAAAGGACATATATGAATTCTAAAAAAATAAAATGAAGGATGTAAGTTGGATGATGTTTACAATATTACATTTTTCCAGAAGAGAGATTTTATGGTTAGTTAATAGTAGTCATGGTGAGGTAGTGACCAATTCAAATTCAAGAGATACGTGGGAGAGATAACTGACAAGACTTGGATAGATAATCGTATAATTCATATAATTATATTGTCTGAAAAATTATATTGTCCAAAAGTTATATGTGTTCCACAGAGACTTAGATTTTTTTTTCTACTCTCCTCTTTTGAGCTTGGGATTCTGCTTCACCTTCTCAGACAAGAATTGATAGGACTTGAACATAATTCATAAAGGTGAAAGAAATTTCTAGTTTGAAGTGAGTGAAAATCTTTCTATTTATCAAGATGGAGTAGGAGTGATAAGTAGATACAGTTAACCCTTGAACAATGCTGGGGTTAGGGGCTCTGACCTTCCCTGCAGTCAAAAATGCACCTATAACTTATAGTCTGCCTCCATATAAGTGGTTCCTCCATGTTCACGGTTCCACACCTTCAGATTCAACCAATCTCGGCTCATGTACTATTAAAGTATTTACTATTGAAAAAAAATCTGCATGTTAAGTGGACCCATGCAGTTCAAGCCCATGTTGTCCAAGGATCAATTGTACTTTGATGAACATGTTGAGTCTGAGGTACACATTCTTTATTGCCATTAAGTGTCATGACCTTACTCACTGGTAAGTTGGGCATTGAAAACACAGTGGGAAGGGTTAGGTTGGAGACTGACCCGTACTGGTCAAGTGAGGGTTAAGGAAAGCAAGTTGAAGAAAGGCAAGGAGCGGTACTGCGGGATTTGAAATGCATGGAGTGCCATACCCAAGAGCACAAATCATAATTACACAAATCAAACTCATGCCTAATCAAAGCTGCAGTAATAAATATTCTGGGAAAAGCATGCTTTCTATTATTAGGTACAATCTGAATTCACAGAGAAGAGCTGTATAAGGAAATTTAAGAGATTCTTAGAAGAAAATCATCAAAGTAGAGGGAAGGAGGCATATGAGCCAAAGATGCCCACGCCCACTTTCTGAGGTTCCTCCTAGTATTCTAGAGATGCTGATGGAAGCACTGAGTTCTAGGGGCTGAGAAGATTGGCCAATTTGTCACCCAGTCTCATCTAAAGAAAGTCATGCAGGGGCACTGCATGTACTCACCAGTTCCCAGGGCTCACTCTACCCACAGGCCCTCAGACACAGGCATAGACTACTTCCCAAACTTGCTAGTCAGTGCGAGTGAGCCACTAATGTATCCTGTCAGTTTAGGTCTTACTTGTTTTTATTTTACTGTTACTTACAGAGAGTAAGTAACTCAGATTGATTGAAGGGGAGAGTTGGAGGTAGGAAGAAATTGGAATCACAAGTAGTAAAACAGATGGTAACCAGATCCTGGAGAATCTTAGAGATTCTAATATAAGTCTAAGGAGTTCTGATACTATATTTTAGTCAATGGGCATTGTTGAAGGATTTTGATCATGAGTGTGTTGGTATATCTTAGATCATATACTTAGTAAATTATTGGTGAAGGAATACAAGATTGCATCTAGGTGAACAGAAATTCTCCAAAGAAGATTTTGAAGCAATGAAGCACATCTCTATATTGTTGAGAGATCTATGTAGCCGCAAATCAAGCTGGCAACAAAAGACCAGAACAAAGCTATTTGTAGAGCCAAGGGCAAAGTTACAATCAATGGCAAACTCTGTAAGCAGTGGTCAAGGGGTGGAAATACTGATTATGGACTGGTATCCTTAGCTCATTGAAAGAAATTGCCTGGAGCCTCTATGTACAACATGACCTTGGGGCATATACCATGAAACTACTTTTAGTACAAACTATCTTATGAGGAGATCTTTTGGTGTTTAATTACATAATCCTCTTGGAACTGGTCCAGGATTTCAGAGGAACTTTTCAGTAGAGTGAGAAGTATTACAGTGTGGTTCTAGAAGTGTGTCTATTTCAAATGAACAACGTGTACTAAACATATTCTTTGCCTGTTCTAATGTTGGGGAGACCTTGACAATAAGGCATGCAGTATTTGATTGCCTCAGCTCATGAAGAATATGACAAATGAAGGTGTAGATAAACCTTAGACTTTATTTTCCATTAATATTTTCAGCATTATAAAACTTTATTAAGAGCATCAATACTCAGTTATTTAACACAATTTCTGAACTCATCCTCTCTAGGGATACTAATAAATGGAGCAGGAAGGAGTGAAAACAAAGACTGCAAGCAGTTTAGAAACTAAAGCATAGACCAAGTTACCAGTACATTCTTCCATATTGACAACACACGGAAGGTACTGTAACTCACTAAAGTCAGATCATTCACTCTTCTGTAGACTTGGCTTCTGTCCATGCAGCATTCAAGTCCAATTATAAAAATGAGGCAGTAATGAGAAATGAGATGGTTGCCAGAAAACTCTTAGACTGATGTTAAAATCACCCTTTTGACTGGGATGACCAAGCCTTTACGTGAAAGTCTATCGGCTATTGAGATCTAAATACACTTTTAGACCACTTAGAGGCAAATGACCCAATGATTAAAGTCTGTAACAGGAAAGACAAGAAGCACATACTCGAAGAAACCATTACAGTGAAAATGCAAGGGAACAATATGGGCATTCATCCAATGTTGTGTAATAAAGAAAATTATTACAAGACGTTTATAGTTATAAAAATTAGAGAATTGCTGTTGGTGAAGGAAGAACACTATGTAGTCAATAAATAATTGAAACTGCAGTTCTTCTTTGCTTCTACTGACCTTTCAGTCAGGAAAATGAAAGTACTTTAATTAAGCTTAAGATCTTCATCAGTTTGTTTAATTCTTTTGAAAGAGCTACTTGGGACTAATATGTCTAGATCTCCCATTGTTATCAGTGGGAGATCTGCCAGCTTCAGGACAGAAAGAAAAGAATACATAATTAGAGACAACCTATTCTACTGGAAATTATTCCAAAAGGTACAATAATTTCCTTAAGGTTTTATATACAATGATAGGCTTCTAAAGTCAGAATGCCCAGGGTTCCAATGCATTTCTATCACTCTTTTACTCAATTTTTCTGTGCCTCAGTTATCTCATCTGTAAAAAGGGAGTGATGTTTGCCTCATGGAGCAGACATAATGATTAAATGAGATAATACATGCGGCATGCTAAGACTCATGCCCGGCATATGGTGAGGCTTCAATATATATTAGTTATTATTATTGTTATATGATAATAATATTAATTCTGTTAGGGTGGGCATGGGTTGGAGAATAGGTAAAAAGCACATACTATAAGATGTATCTGCCAGTGCTATGACACAATGCTGGCCAATGAGCCATTTTTCTCTTATATGTGAGTAACGAAAGAATGATACTTGATTTCATCAAATTCATTAGGCAGAGGTTTTCCAATGTCATACCAGTGGGGATAAATAAATATGTGAGTTTGGAAGAAATGTAAGACAAGGGTGAAGATTAATTGCTAGGCAGGATCAGACACCCCTTAGAGGGGTTCTGTGGTATGACTAAAGGAAGACCAGACAGGAGTGAGAAAACTTTCATCTGCCCCCAGTAGACTGCAAGCCCTCTGATACTGGGTGCCATATTTTATTCTAAATAGAATCCTCCATGCCTACTACAGAGTGTGGTTCACAGTAGGCACTCAATAATTGCTGAATAAATAAATGAATTAACCAGACATTTAATCTTATGCAAATCACAATTTATATGAATCCCAGTTAGGATTTGTTTTCTTTTATTCTTGAAATGATGGGGTTGTGCTAGTAATCTTTAAAGTCCTGCATGATCTTCATACAGCAAATAACTTAATTTTAAAAACTGAGAAATTCCCTAAAAATCAGAATTATTATAAGAGCAGTGTTTCTCAAACTTTAATGTTCATACAGCTCACTTGGTTATCTTGCTAAATGCAGATCTGATCTGGTCTGGGAGAGGCTTCAAATTCTGAATTTCTAAAAGTTCCCATGTGATGCTGATGCTTCAGTTCCATAGACCACATACATCAAATAGCAAAGAATAGAGGGCTTTTAAAATAGTCTCTCTTAGCTTATAAGAAATAGGGAAGAATGTCTTTAGACAGATACAAATACGTTACTTGCTGGGTTCAGGGTGAAGGATTCTTATTATTTAAAGACATGACATTTGACCTTCAGTTGAAGGGTGGGTAGGATTTGTGACAGCACTTTACAATTTGCAAACTACTATTTTCATTTCATATTTCAATGATTATTTATAGAGATCTTATAGACCCTTTTAAGTCTCACAATAACCCAAAGAAGTAGACATGGATTTTGAGCTCCATTTTACAGAACAGGCCAAAGGACTCAAAAGAGAATGATTATTTTCCTAGCTAGGGAATAGTAGTTCTGAGGTGAGCAAACAGACCTCCTGAATCATAGTCAGTGTTTTTGTTCAAGCACGTCACATTTCCTCTAAGTAGATGAGTCTTAAGCCTATGATGCTATGAACTTGTCACTCATCCAATTTGACATTGCTCACCAGGACCTGAATAGTGAGGAAGCCCTAATGAACAATCAGCATATGATGTAATAAAGCCAGTAAAAAACTATAGCTATTTCTCTTTTCACTTATCAGTTACGTATTTTATTTAAAAATTTTTAATGGGTTTATTATTTTATTTCCCACCTTTTATTATTTTAATTCTACATATATTTTTGACAAGAGCCAGAAGAGGTGGTAAGCATTTATCAAACACAACAACATGCAGGGCACTGGCTTCTTCTGGGGATGCAGAGATGCATAGAAATTCCCATGGAGATATCAGAGTATACTGTGGTGAGACTATAATGAGGATGACCTTACATCCTCATCTGCCAGAGACAGTTCCAGTTTATACTTATTGTTCTAGCAGAGTTAGCTTCAATTAGAAGGATGTGGTCTCTCTAGCTATCATGGATGTGATGATTACTTTTATGTGTCAACTTGGCTAGGGACATAGCACACAGATATTTGGTCAAATGCCAGTCTAGATGTCTCTTTTTTTGTTTTTTAACTTTTTATTTTATACTGGAGTATAGCCGATTAACAATGTTGTGATAATTTCAGATGCATGGCAAAGGGACTCAGCCGTACGTGTACATGTATCCGTTCTCCTCCAAAGTCTCCTCCCATCCAGGCTGCCATATAACATTGATCAGAGTTCCCTGTGCTATACAGTAGATGCTTGTTGGTTATCCATTTTAAATACAGCAGTGTGTACATGTCGATCCCAAATTCCCTGACTATCCCTTTCCCCCATCCTTCCCTGCACCCCCATAACCAGAAGTTCGTTCTTTAAGTCTGTGAGTCTGTTTCTGTTTTGTAAATAAGTTCATTTGTATAATTTCTTTTTAGATTCCTCATATAAGGGATATCATATGATATTTCTCTTTCTCTGTCTGACTTACTTCACTCAGTATGACAACCTCTAGGTCCATCCGTGAAATCAGCTATGTATTTTAAAGATTCAAAGACTCAGAAATTCTTAAATTAATATTAAAAAGAACAGACTCAATAAGCTATAATATATTCATTTTTCTCATGGAGAAAAGTATCCACAGAATTATCAAACAATATATTCAAGATCTATGCAATCAAGAGTTTGTCAACAGGTTTGAACTCCAGACCTTATTCTATTAGACTCCACTAACACTCAGGCAGTTTTAAAATTTTGAAGAGGCTTTTGAATTTCACTATCATGTGTTTTTCCATCTCAGCATTCATGAAGGTCAAAGGTACAGTGATAAATATGTCTGAGAAAACATCAAACATTAACATTGTATTAGTAAACCATCACAGCTCAAGTATTTAGACATCACTTAAATTTTAATAAATGCTTTCTTCAAAACCCTTTGTTCAGCTCTGACTGATCTTAAACAACGTTGTCTCCACAGAGTTTTACCAGTAGAGTGAATAAAATGTAAAATTTATATTTTATTTTTCCCTGTGGTTCCAGGTAAAATTTTCCTAGAAAATGAGAATAATTGCATTAATTCTTACAAATGCAAAACAATTTTCATGTTCTTTGCTCAGTCCTAATTTTGATTCATTGGGTTTCCCATAGAAGGTATCTCTGAAAAATAACATATTCAGCAAGACATATATACTAAAAATGGCCAGGCTGGAAGCTACAAGATTTTGTTTCTGGTGTGATGGCCAATACCACTCAAAAACATGTATTCAGTCCTAACTTCTCATTGTCTGGTATTTTTCATTTGTACCAATTCCACTTTTGTGGGCTTGCATGTAAAAAATAATGCGAGCAGCTTCTTCAGAAGTTGAGAAAAAAATCTTTTATCCTTACAAATGCTCTCTCAAGCAACAGGGATGGTACCACAGGCTTTGAGACAGATGGTAGCCAATCCAAATTCAGTATGGTAAGCAGGCACCACTCAATAAAACTTTAATTGCTGCATATGGTATCTGCTAACTTGTTTAGAAAATGGATATGCAGCATTAGCTCAAAGCATTTAAATGGCCCGATAGCACTGGACAGCATGTTGGGCTGCCACCTGGAAGACCCAAATTTCATAGCAGATGTAACAGTAGAAGAATAAAGCTGGTGGTTGATAGTCCTGGAATGGAGATGACACAGTCAGCACCCAGCTGTTCCCCCCACCCATGCTGACTCCTATTGCTTTGGTGTCACTTCCACCAAGTCCTGAAATCACTCATGTAGATATTGTATTCTCTTCCCAAGAAGAGGAAACAAACAAACAAAAAACACCCCCTTAAACTAAGCTACACCATAAGGCTGAAATGGGAAGGGGTTCTTGTCCCTACTATACCCTGGGAAACGTGGAAGATGCTTTAGAATGCAGTTCAGGGATGAACAAAAAAAAAAAAAAAAAAGAAAGATAAAGATCTGGATGGAGAATGCCCGACATATGTGCAAATTTTTGCCAAAAGACGGGAGCCAAGACAGAAGAGAAGGTTCCGTCTGAGAGTGCGGAAGACATCTTCGCAATTTATCATTTGCATTTGTCTTGCCCTGGCAAACAATAAATAACACTTTACACATGCCTGCCGAGGAGGTCAGTTTACCAGTCCCCCGACTTCAGAGATATTAAGGAGTGAAGCTTATCATTTCTCAAAACAGGGACTCTTTAACCCCCTCCCGCCAACTTAGGTAGCATAATGAGTATAAGAGAAATAGGATCTCAAGATCTCAGCCTATTTAAAGACGGAGGATATTAAAGGAAGGAACAAAACTAATTGTTTTTCAGAAAGATCGAGGAAGAATATTCACTTTTGAACATTAGTGCTCCGCGCTACTCACCCCAATCTATATTAAGAAAACCCACAAATGCACTTCCCAGACACACTATTGATTTCTGACCTGTAAATTACTCTCCATCAAAAAGGTTTTGGTGCAGACTAGAGGTTTGGAGTAGCCTGGGTACTTCTCGGCTGCAATCTGCATAATGTTTAGTATTCAGTGAGTTAAAGCAGGCAATGAAAGGGAACTGTCAACTCAATCTAGAAGATATAAAGAAATGAAGGGGGGTGGGGAGCCGTATGCTAATAATCCACTCAGTAATTAAGTGAAGATCGCTGCCAAGCGCCACTGCCACTTTCAAAGGGTAATTTGTACAGGAAATCATAGAGTCATTGTCAAATCATTTCAGGATAAAAGGAAAGTCATCAACTGAGATAAGATAAATGCTGGGTGTCTGGCAGCATGTGCCCTAGGAAATGCCTTTGCTTTTTAATTTTTTTTTTCCTTAAAAATAAAAACATCTTGCAAAAGTGGGGCTAGAAAAACTTGACAGGTTGAAATGTACATTTACTATTAATAATATGGGCAATCTATGCATGGATGTGTTTTTAAATAGGTTACTTTAACAAAACAAAACACAAAAGGTAAACTAAATCAGTTAACAGGACTTAACTTGTGTGATTTTTCTGTTCCTCTTCCTTTTGCACCATGGAGAAGTTTTCAATCGTTTCCCCTTTGCTTCTTTATTTTAGCTAAATCATAGTATTTTAAAAGTATTATTAAGCACCCTGCTCTCTTAGGAAGACAATGCTTCCATCTCTGGAAAATTAAATTTTTTTTAGGAAATCCAAGAAGGAAGAAAACCATGTCCTCCAATTATATTGCCTTTCATGCTCTTGAATTCTTAATATTAATTTTCATCTTGCTTTATCTCACATAAAATACTGCAAAATTAATGCATGAAATTTGTGAGGTAGCTACAGTCTTCTTTCCTTAAAAGTGGAGGGTGCAGGGTTTTTTTTTTTAAATGTTGTTCTTATGGAAAAATCTCAACAAAATGAGATATGTATTCTATTTGTCATTCAATTTTATATGCTTCCTCATTGACTTATTCTGATTTAACCTGTGTTAGACAACATCTCTAAAAAGAATAAATTGATGCATGCATTTGCGGGTAGCTATTTCTACATAGCTAAATTGATTCCTTGGATAAAAGGTTTCACCCAAATATCTCCTTAAAACTGATGTCTTCTGTCATACTGAAAGAAAAGTTTGTTTGCTCTAGGGAGTAAAATGTTGCAATGTTTGAGGCTCACTTTAAAGGACTCTCCCCATTATGGCACTGATGCATCCAAAAAAGCATGGACAGGAAAAATCAAGATAGCAGAGCTTCAATGGATACTTAAACATGGGAAATATGTAAAGTTTGTTCAAAGTATTTTTTTTAGTTGCTTGACAAAACTCTTCCTAATGAAACTATATATTTTATAATATATACTTAATGAAGTTATCCATTTAAACATATAAAGAGTACCTACCTTTGTGCCAGGTACTATGTTAAGACACTGATCCTACTAGCGAAGAGTTCATTTCTAACAAGAGAAGCAAACAAACAATTTATTTGTACATATTCATTTTCTAGGCGTTGTCTTTTTGCATATCAGTTTGTATCACAAGGTCTGTTATTTCGTTCTTAACTTAAAAGGACATTTAGCTAATTTTGTGTAGACTTCTGATGATTTCTTCAGAACAGTTATGAACATGTACACTTGTCCTTCTTCCCTCTCTTCTCTTTATCCCTCCCTCCTTTTTTCCTTCTTTTTCTTTCTTTCTTTGCCTCTCCCTTTCTTCTTTCCATTTATCTACCTCTACTCAGCTACTAATCTATCTATTTATCCATTGGTAGTAGTGCCACTACTACTAATAGATACTGTGATATATGTTAGAACATAAAGAATTTGCTCTTTGAAGTTATGACTTAATGAATAAGTGATGGGAAGGAGAATACAAAATTAAAGAAAACAATGGTCATAAAATATAGCATTTTGTTCTATGTGCTAGGAAACTACGCTCTGGGCAGAGATTATAGAATTCATTTTGAGTATAAGCTTGAGGTTATTGATTTAACAAGAATGATCATTTGATTCTTTTGGAAATCTTGTCTCTTTCCTTGAATTTCAGTAGTACCAGGAAGCAGTTGAGGAGGGAGACTATAAAGCAGACATACCAAGAAGGCTGAGCTTACCACAGAGATTAAAAAATATATATACATATATATTACAATATTTATATCTATCTTATTTAAGATATATATAGATATCAACTATTAAAACATAGTAATCTGGGTCCTTTTAGTTTAAGGCACACAGGCTTACACAGTATATCAAAATTTATTCAAAGAATAAATATAGGAACTGATGTTCTTAATAATGACCCTGAATGAACTGATTGGTTATGACCAACGAGTCGTGAACTGATTGGTTATTTAGTGTAAGATTAAGTTTTTTGGGTACCCCCAAATGGAAATGCTACTGCCACTTCTGTGGAAAAAAAACAAAAACAAAAATCAGAACTCAAAGTGCATAGATTATATAGTAGTTGATTATTTTTCAGTCTTATAATTCAGTTTGACTATTATGCATTTAAATTTTACTTAAGTTTGTGAAATGCTAAATTAAATAATTAAGGATATTTCTTAATTTTACACAAAATATTTTAGAGACTTTAATTTATATTATGGTTCTCGGTGAGAGAATTAAGAGTAATTCTCTTAATTATAATATTTATTTCCTCAATATATTTGACTATAATACCCTCTTTTCTATATATTTTCTAAATATATTTTCAATATATTTGACTATAATACCAAAAGGAGCATTTTGGAAGACTAGTGACTGTAAACAAATCTCTTCTAATGAAAAAAAAGGTTAATCAAAGCTCCTATCTCATTGATGCTTAGGGAAGTTGAAACAATCATTATTTTTACATCCACATATTTGACAAGCAAACCAATTAAAAATAGGGCATTTATTCAAAAGTCTTGACTTGAAAGAGTTTAATATCAAAAGCCATACCACTGAATAGTATGTCCTAAAACTGAGCTAAGAATGTTACACACATCATCTTTTAGTCCTTCACACAACCAAAGGCGAGCAAGTTCTCATTCTAAAAGTGGTAAAAGCAGAATTTTAGACCCAAATCTGTCTGGTGCCAAAGAATATTCTTTTATATGGCTTTCTTTTTTGGGGGAAGCACAAAAAAATATTTCAGAGGAGAACCTATAAACAAATCATTTATTTATTAATATATTTAGAAATCATTTTGAACCTAACCTTATAAAAGGATCTGAGCCTCTACTGAAAGGACCAAAACATGGAATAATAATGTTTAAATCCTTGTATTTTTCAGAAATAATGAGAGTAGAGTAAGGCTGAATATGTTTTTATAAAACAAATGGACTCTGGTCTTATCAACCCACACAATGGGTCTTAGAGAGTAATGCATTTCACAGCATGATAAAGTTTCTTGGAAAACTGATCTTGCAACGGCCAAAAGGAAAAGACTGCTAGTACTAGCCCTTCAGCCACCTAGAGCTATAGACTAACCTTCCCCAAATTCAAAGTTAAACTTATTTTTCAGAACATTAAAGTCAATATGCTTGATTTTAGTTTACCTGGGAAACACTGTTAGAAATCATTCTTCAGAGATTATTGTACTTTACATTAAAAAAAGATAAAGTTGAGAATAATTTAAAAAAAAAGAAATATAGACAGATTTGTATAGATGGACCAAAAGTTTACTGTACAAGGCAAATATTTTTTTAGCACACCATTCTCCATGATGATAACCAATGAAATTAGGGAAATCAGTGATATTTTGTGTGACTGAAATATTTTCTCATTATGCTCAAATAGACAAATGATTTCTTAGAAGGTATGGAGATAATTTCTAAATATGGCTGCCATTTATTCCTCCCTTCTCCTATTGGGGTAGATTCTGTTTCTACTCTTCTTGAATCAGGGATGGCCTTTAGACTTGCTTTGATTAACAGAGTGTAGCGGTAGTGACACTGTTCTAGTTCTGGGCCTAGACTTTAAGAGGACTGGCAACTTCCTCTTTCCAGGGAATTCAGCCACCATGCTGTACAGAAACTTGGGTAAGACTACCGAATGAGGAAAGACCACATGTAGAGAGAGAGGAGAAATGGGGGAGGAGATGGGGAGAGGGGAAAGAAGAGAGGGGAAAGGGGAGAGGGGAGAGAGGAGAAGAGTGAGAGAAAAGTCATGTGAAGAAGCACTGAAATACCAGACATGTGAGTGAAGCTTTTTGGCATGTTTCAGTTCAGCCCTGGGGCAGCTTAACTACCTGAGTGAGTGACCTCCATCAATGGCAGATGGAGCAGAAGAATCAACTAACAGCCCTGTCCAAATTCTGGATCCACAGGATCATAAGAAATAATACATTGCTGTTGTTTAAAGCCTGTTTTGGTGTGGATTATAATGCAATAGATAATTGGAGGAAAAAAGACTGAGTTAAAAGAATTAAAGAATAGATAATGATTTAAATTTTTTACTTTCTTCAAATTTGTCTGTATATTCAAGATCTTCAAAGGAGATTAAAATTGAATTAACCAAAATTCAGAGGCTACCAAAGGTGCTACAAGTTTCCTCAAATTGTTTTTTTTGGCCCTGATCCCCAGATGGGAAGTCTAGATAAAGGAAATTTATAGAAAAAGTACTCAAACGTTATTTAATACAAGCATTTCAAATCCAAATTCCTATGAGGACTAGGCAAGTAACACACATCAATTTCTCAGGTGTAAGAAAATAGTGATTTCTGAGAAAACATTAGAAACACTTTTCAAAAGGTTAACACTTTTTGTACCATTTAAAAAATAAACCATGAAATTGGACTCCCCCAGCTGATTTTGATGTTCAGGGCAAAACACAAGTTTTGAGATTCAGCAAGTTCATAAAGTATTATCCTTAGTATGAATAAGTTTAGTTCATAATTCATTAAGAGTATTTCCATTTGATTAAAAAAACTCAGCACTATCCTATGCCTGAAAGATTTTCAGAGAGTCATAAAGGAAGACATTATTTTGGATTAATTCTGACCAATTTGCTTACTCAACTAAATGTGTAAGCAGTCAGCTCTTTGAAGTGTGTATGTGTTTGGAGGATGAAAAGAATATTTGAGAAGACTGATTTTTAGAAACCAAAAATTGCCTTAGTGTTCCTAAATAATTGTCAGCTTTCCCAGCGGAGAATTTTATTATGGATGGTTTGCAAAAGCTGGAAGGTCAACTTGCAATGTGACTTGCATTTCTTCCTAGGCAGGTCATGACACAAATCACTAAAAAAAAAAAAGGCCCTCTATTTTTCTAAACTTCCCTAGACTCAGAGACTTCTTAGTACATGGAAATAGCTTCTAATGTCTGACTATACAAGTGGCCCAGTAATAGCCCTTCTCATTTTCCCCTTTGGAAATGAAGGTGATATTCATAACCCTACTGGAAATTCTTGAACACTAGCTAGTCCCAAACATATTAGAAAATGTTAGTTAGTCCAGCACTTTCCTTTGTTTAAGTAATAACTGGTTAAAATTATTTTGCTTAACACTAGTTAATATTAAATAGGAGTAGGTTTTAAAAAGCACCTTTTTTTCCTCAAGGTATCACAGCAGAGATTTATAAAGTAATGAGTTAAAATCCTGGGAGCAGTGAGACTATGCTGGCAAATGGATCAGCCATTATGTACCCAACAATAGCTCACACACGGATAAGTAATTAATGTCCTTCAGATGTACTTTATCACACTTACTTTTCACAGTGTTAAATTATTACCCTAATTTTTATTCCAAAGACTTTCCTATTTATCTGGGGTTGAATTATTTTATTGAGCATATTACCATTTATTTTAAAAAATCACTATCATTTCAATTATTCTTGAAGAAGCTTTCTCATTCATTGCTCTGCCTATAATTTCATGTGCCACTTCTTGGGTATTATTAAAAAATTAAAAATAAGAATGGTATAAAAATTAAAAACCCAGCTAGAATGAAACCTATTAATTGCTTTGTTTCTCTGTGTGTAGCTACAAAAATAAATAGGTCTCTCTTTTCAATTTTGTTTAAGGCAAATGTGTATTTTTGTGTGTGTGTGAAATATTCTCTCATTAAGCAAAAACAAATAAATCTCTATTTTATTATATTAAATATTAGACATACATTATTTTAGGAAAGGTATATAAATTGAATAATTTGTTTTGTTAAGGTATTTTTCATGAATGAAACATCAGACTAGTTTGGAGAGGTAAGCCACCGATGTTAATGATTCATCTTTCAAAATGAATGCAAGAGTTTATGCAATCAGCGAATGGCCAAGATTTCACAAAAGATGTTCACTGAATGCACAAAGTTGAAAACAAACCCCAATACACAGAACAATAAATGCTGTGGCAATGAATAATTATCAGTCTTACAAATCCTAATTGTTTTATGATTTATCTTAATAGCAGTTAAATATGTTCTTTGAATTCTTTTATCTGTAACAATATTTAGATTTTTTTTTTCCAGGCTTCTGTTGGTGATATTTTCCAAATTAAGTGAAGGAAAAGAAAACTCAGTCATTATAAAACATAAAGCAATCTGTAAAATTATAAAGCTTTTTCCTTCCTCTCCCCCACTCTCCTTCCCACATCAAATGTAGACCATATGCCAAGGCTACTCCTTAACTATAACTGACTGTTGCTACTGTAGTAATCAGTCTCTGTCAGAGCAATTACTTAAAATCATCCTTCCTGGTTGTTTTTCACAATCCACAGCACACTGAGCAGAACAATGCAGCTGACAATCCGAATGACACAGATGGAATTATCATACCTCACACCCCATCTGACTGACAGTTACCTGCAGGAAAGGGGAAGGACCCTATCATCTGGAGGGGCAGCTTTCTTGTTGCCAAGTAGGGAGAGAGAAAGCCCTTTGCTGCACCTTTGTTATCTAGGGAATCAGCAGAGACTTCTTCCTGACACGTGCAAAACAAACAACGACATTCTTCTTCTGGATGGGTGGCGGGGTGGGCACCATCCATATTGAGGCACTGGGTTTAAGATATTAAACAGGTTAATCAATAGGTGTTCCAGCTTTTGCAAGACCCTTATTAGCAGACCATATGGATTGAAATTCATTAGCCCCTCTTGCCTTTTACCACATCAATATTTCCAGGAACTGTCCCAAAGTACATTGTTTAGAAAAATGTTTGTTTCTTATATTTTCTAACCACTAGTTGTTGGGGTGTATGCAATGTTTGTGTGTGTGCCAGTGAGTGTGACAGGGAGAGCTGCAGGGCTAGGCCTTGGGAAGGTCACAGAGTCTGACCCAATCAGGTGGTACAATCCCCATTGTATTTAGAGGTGCAAGCTTTGGGACAAAAGTTATTTTAACTCAGCAAATAGTCTCCCTCATCCTGCCTTTTATTCAAAACAAACAAACAAACAAACAAAAGATAACAAGGGAAGCCTTCTGGGAAGGTGAGATTTTACTAGGTTGGAAAACTGAATCAAACAAAATAGCATTTTTCTGGAACTGTTGATGTTTCCAAAGACCTGCCTCTCTCCCAGTGTTGCCAGCTTCTCAGAACCTGAAGAGTGAAGCTGCTTGGGCGAGAGCATGTGCTTTATTAAAAGTCTCAGTAAGATTTAGCTGCCTCCATAATCCTAAAAGTTAGAAATGTATTCATATTCATTCTCAGTGAATTCAGCTCAAAATAATTAGAGGAAGAAAAGAGGGGATAACTTCTGTATTGCCATCTTTTAGTCTTGAAATATCTGTGCCAAATTAAGCATCCATGCACATGAGGGAATGGGGATAAGTTTATGACATATAGACATTTAGATATATGGCACCTATATGCATATACATTCTTTTCATCAATTTCTTTGACTGGCAAGATCCAAAATACTAACAGGAAAGGAATTCATTTATTTCGGTAGGGAAAAAAAGCAAATTAGAAGAGCTGAATTCTTATGGCATGCTGATGATTAAACCTATATTAATCATAAACATTAATGGGTCACCAACAGGGCTTGTTTAATCATTTTCAACCAATTGTGTGACTCTGTGACTGCCCCTCTGCTAGACTTCTTAGAAGTATTTCCTTATTTGGGGTTGGAATTATTAAAGTTACAAGATACTCCTGGGTAATCAGAATTTATTGCATTGCTATTCAGAAATTTGCCCAATGTAGAGGTTGCTAAAGAGGCCCCACCAAATACAGACCTTCTGGCAGTGTTTGTTTCTTGGACATCAGGGGACTTTCATGTGAAGAAAGTACAGTTATTTTAATTTTGCTTTCAGTTAATTTTGGGCAATGCAGTTTGGGAAGTGCTTCATAACTGAAACCTGGGAAGCACTGGGAAACCCCATTCTGCAAAGGCAGGGGGTACCCTTTGTCTGCAGGCATGGGAAATGAGTAGGCAACAAGAAGAACCCTCTACGCTGACAAGCAGTCAGTGGCCTGTTGGGAACTAAAGGGATGGGAATGAGATAATCTTAGCTCAGAGTCTACACCTGATCTATCCAATACTGCCACTGCTGAGGCCACTGAGCACGTAAAACTTGGCTAGTCCGCGTTGAGATGTATTCTCATTGTAAAGTACACACTTGATTTTGAAAAACCAACATGAAAAAAGAGTGCAAAATACCTCATTAATAATTTTTGATATTGATTTTCACATTGAAATGATAGTATTTTGGATATACTGAGTTAAATACATCATGTTATTAAAATTATTTTTACCTGTCTTTTTTTTCTTTTCTTTTGTTTTTTTAGTGTGTCTACTAGACAATTTAAAATATACTTGTGGTTCACATTCTATTTCTATTGGACAGCGTGGACCTGCACTATCCATACCCTGTGCCAATCACTTCATATGTATACTCTCTTTAAATCTTTATAGCAACTTGATGAGGGAGTTATGATTACTTCCTATTTATTGACAGGGGCCAAGTTTCAGAGACGCTAGGGAACTTGCCATAATTACTAAGTGGGAAGACTGTATACAGAGCAGACTGGTGTCATTCCAAAGGCCCTCTTCTTTCCAGGATGTTTTGCTTCTTCCATGATCTATTGCTGATACCTGTGAGTTGGAACAAGAATAAGGATTTTGACTTTTAATGCATATGTTGTCACCTTTGACTAATCCAGTGCTTCTCAGTGGGGATGCTATGGTCACTAGGGTGGGGAATATTCTGGTTTAGATGAGACTGCCCCAGGATCTTTGCAGGATTTTTAGCATCTCTGGCCAGGGTCTACTAAATGCCAGTAGCTCTTTCTGAGTTCCTATGACTGTGAGAATAAAAAAGCTTCCCCTTCATTTCCAAACAAACTCTAGGGGGATGATAACGGCCTGTGTTTGGAAACATTAATCTAGATTAGGGGGTTTGCAAACTATGGTCCAAGAGCCACATCTTCTTTTTATTAAATAAAGTTTTCTTAGAACATAGCCATACCTTTTTGTTTACATATTGCGTGTGGCTGCCTTTGCACTACAAGGGCAGAGTTGAGTTGAGACAGAGACTATGAGCTGCAAAGCTGAAAATATTTACTGTCTGGCTCCTTACAGAAAAAGACTATAGGCCCACCTAGATCCATCTCCATATATTATTCTGCCTCTCAATTAACATCCTTGCTTTAGGACTTGTGTTTTGGGACTTGTTTCTTCTTGATTCTCATTCCTAGCAGTTTATATCTCCTAGATGCACTATTCCCACTCTTCCATACACATAATCTTCTAACAGGTTTGTTTGCTACTTCTAGTCCTTTCTGTAGTAGTATTGTGGAAATCCGGAAAGCTTGAATTCCAGTCTAGGCACTGCCACTTATTAGTTGTGTGTCCTTGAGCAAGTGTGTCCTTACCCTCTCTGAGGCCCCCTTTGCCTACCTGTTATAAAGGGCTAATTCTTACCTCATGGTGGCTACGAAAGGACCTAAAGATATTAGAGCATCTAGGACATAACAGGTTTCTCTTCTTTTCCTAGGCTGGGTCCAAAACCAGCCTACTGTACTTTCAGTGTTGCTTCTGTAGCCTTCAAGACTGTCATGGTGAGAGTATTTCTCTCACTAGCATTTTTTTCCCCTCAATCAGCAGGTCACTGATCACTAATACCAGTGATCTAATGAGAAGGGTCACTGAAATAGACTGCTCAGACAAAGAGGAGGGCAATGAATTCAATTTGCAGTTGACCAGATGCTTGGAAATCAAAGAGGTGTCATGTTGTCTTATTGCTTAAAGCAAGTAAATAACCTTGCAAAGAAGTTCAGAATTAATTGGAGTTGAAATAATTATAGACGATGATAAGCTAGCCACCAGAGAAATGCAATAGTCAAACTGTGTGGTAACAAATGAATTGATTAACATATGTCAGGACAGCACAGAATGTAGCTGAGAAACACAGAATTATGAAGGTGAAAAAAATTACCGGCTTCAGTAACAGTTTTTATTTATAGCCCCGTTTCTATTTCTGAGATCAGAAAGACTCCATTATTTTAAAAAAGCTGTTTCAGTGAGAGAGAATATTAGCCTGAAAGGCCAACATGCCACATGACTAGCAAAGCCACAGATTTAGAATAAACAAATGTATTTTAACATCCATAGAGATATCCTTTGATTTTCTGATCAACTGATTAGTGGACCATACCCAGATCCTGAGTTTGAACAAGGTTCATAAGGGTCATCTTCCTGCAAATGAGGACCTCTGTACCACTCAAAGCATAATGTGACCTATTAAAGTGGAAATGCCTTTAGCTGGAGAACTTCAGAGACTCCACTTCACCTAAAGTGAGCCTGGTGCATACAAAAGGACTGGCATGTGACCCATTTGTAGCCAACAGCTGAAAAGGAATCCTGGAATAACACATATTTGTATGGCTCTGAAGTTTTCAAAGCACTTTTCCCTCCATTAACTCATATGTGAAATGACCAGGTTGATTAATTTATTGAAAGAAAACAAGATTGTTCTTTGCAGATCTAAACTTCCTCCCACCCTCTCAATTTTTTTCCACAGAATTTAGGACATGACTCAGTTTCTTAACACATTGGGGGAAAATTACTTCAAAGAATGGAGTGATGTGTGAAATTAAGAAACAGAAGGAGCATAAGGAAGACAATATGGTAACACACAGTTAAGTTTCCAAGACTTGAGAATATATCTTTTGCAAAATATCCCTGTATGCTAAAGTGCATTCTGTTTATTCTAGCTCAGTGGCTCAGCTGGTCATGTAATATGTTAGCAAATGGCAAGATTGAAAATGTAGAGCAAGGTTGGACTATCAGGGCTTTCATCAAGAGGAAACTGTGGGGCTTGGTGTTAGTTCTTTGAGTCTGGGAGCAACAGAGTATGACTAAAAATATATCATGGGGAGAAAGGGAAGTGGAAAATGAAGAGAATGAAGTAGTCGCTCAGACTCAGTGAATGGTTAGCGACCATAGCCCCTCACAGAATTTTCCGTATTAGTAAAACATAAATACATCCTCAGAGAATTTCAGACTAATTGGGACTCATTATCCTAGCCAATATGGGCTCACCCTAGAAGAGAAGTGTCACAGTAATTGAACATTCATTTGGTTTCAGACTCTGGCAGTTGAAGGGATATGCTGTTCAACACACAATGTATTCAGCAAAGAGAATGCCACTTGGCCTGAACAGTTTCTAAAGAACTGTGCAAGCCACATAATTTTATAGCAAGTGAGTTCTTGCTAGGGAAGTGATTACCAACATTTTATATTTTGCAAAAAGCCTTATAAGCATTTAATGGAATGTGCCCTCATCACTCTCCTGCTGTTTTTACCTTCATTTATAGATTAGGAAACTGAGGTTCAGTGGCTTGGAGAGACTTTCCAGGGTCACATAGTAATTCAACTGCAAAGTTTCATAATATCACACAATCACAATAACAGAAGGACTTATAAATAGCCTTTCCACTGATTTACAGAATGAATTATACCTACAAGGCTTCTTTTGGACTTTAAAAATAGACACGTCTCTCTGTGTCCTTTATGCTGATTTCTATACACTTTTAAGGTAATAGACTTTTCAGGGAAAAAAAATTCATGTTACTAACAAAAAAGAAAATTCCATTTTAAAAACTCTATAAAAACAAGCATAGAATATTGTATATATTATAATTAATATTCTTATGGCCATAATTATCTTGATTTCTTTTTTCTATTTAGGAACATTGGCCAGTGTTTATTTTGAGTTGTCATAAAAGGTCACGTCCAACTACCAAAACCTCTATGTTAGAAAAAGACAGTTGATTACTAACTGTCTCTTTAAGATTTGCAAAGATGAATGTTCCATAATTTTTCCTAGAGGTAGCTCTCAATTGGTTGTATTTTAATATCATGAGCCATTTTTCAAATTTCCCAAGGACATCAGAAAACTCATAATCAACCTCCAAGGTCTTAGCATTGTGAGTCATCTGCTAACCAAATAGTCAACTCTCTGTTTATCGAAAAAAAACCAAAAAATAAAAAAACACCTTAATTTTTACAAGCCTCAGAAGCATTCCTAAAACTCTAGACTCTATTACAAAAGAGTCTAGAAAATAGTTGTATACTAAATATACAACTATATTTGTGCTGATAGTCACTGAACTACAAATAAGATATTGTTAGATATCTGAATTCTTAAATTACCTATATCAAATCCCTTAAATTCTTATTCTCTCTTGGTTGTATAAGGGCTATATTAAAAGAGAAGTTTAGCAAATTTTTCGAGCTCTACTCTCAACAGAGAAAATAAAATTTAAAACCAAATTCAGTTGACTAAGCTGAACAAGACAAGATTACTTCTATCTTAAAGTTCACAAAGAGACAAGAACTACCACGGAGGAAAAATATGAATGGCAGATCTCTATCAGTATGAATATCCCAAGGTTGTTTTTTGGGGGACTATGTCAGTAGTTTCATGATCAGACTTTTAAAATTTTATTTTTGTCTCTAATATTTCTCAATATAAATCATCTTGAAAATCAGTGATGAACTATTCTCCTTTACCTTTTACTCTCATTTGTCCTTCTCAGAATCTTCAGTGGTTCCCAAGTGCTTACAGGTAAATTCCCAAGTGGTTTACTATTTTAGGTCTTCCACTTTCTAGTTTCTTTCTAGATGAACCATTTTGGTAATAGCTCAACTTGCCTATTCATTGTTCCAAGAATATATCAATAACTTCTCAAGATATCCTTTGTCCAAAATGTCCTTCCAAATTTCTTCCAAGTCTTCTCTCTTCTTCAAAGGTAAGTCCCACCTTTTCTCTGAGATCACTCATAGAACACTGCCCTTTATTAATTACTTCCTCCATGGCAGTCTTGTAATTTATTTTACCTGTAACATTCACTTGACACATAGTACATGTCACACCATATTATTATATATCTTAATCTTTGTACTTTTAAGTTCTGTGTATGTCACAAGTGTTGTGTATCTGGGACCCTGCACTTGATAATGCCTATGGCACTGATGATGATTGCTAACACTGAATGCTATGTGACAGATAAACAGAGTGGTCTAAGCCTTATAAGTATTAACTCATTTAATTCTCACAGTAGTCCTAAGACATAGCCACCATTATTACCTCCATTTTAAAGATGACAAAACTGAGGTATAAACAAGTAAGTGATCTGCCCTGTGCCACCTAGCTGGTAAATGGTGGAGTTGAGATTTGAACCCAGATGGTTCAACTTGACTCCCATTCCCTTAAGCAATATGCAATGCTGAGGATTATTGAAGAAAAAAGTGTGAAATTTTATAATTATGATTTAAATTTTTCATGAGATGAGCAAAACTAAAATATGACATATTTAAGTCAAAAAGGTATTTCTTTGGAGAATAAAATTTTAGGAATAAGCATCCTTTAATTTTCTTGAATAGATAATGACACATCTATTTGAGTAAAATTGTGTTAAGACTTGAATCAATATCTAGATGATTCAGATTCTCAAACACCACTGCTTGACTTAGCTGCCCACTTTGCCATAGATGTGCACTCTTGCTCTGCCCTTCTTCATGTTCAGGTCACTGATGCTTGAGGAGAAGCACAGGGAAACTGGAAGTTAAAACAAACAAACAAAAAAAACCTTGAAACAATTGACTCATTATTGAATGTGTCAGATATCTCTTTTTCAAAATGGTAAATGTGATTTCATGAAAATACAATAGTTTAATGATGAAAAATGTCAATGTTCTTTATTTTTTCTAGTATATCAAGTGCCTCTAAGCAACTGACTTACATACTGGACATATTATGTCAACCTGGGCCATACATGGGTATGTGAATCTCTTGATAAAATGAAACCTGTCACTCATGAGGCATTTTGTTGGAGTGAGAACTCAATGAATATCCGAAATTTTCTATAAATTGGATATCTAGGGATTCCTTAATGTATAAACTAATAAATGACATCTACAATTTTTGATGTTTTTAATTTTAATATACTTTTTATAATCAATATTTTTATTAAAATTTAATCAGGAGAATCAATTGATACCACAGTTGTTTGAGAAGCCTTAAAACATTTATACATTGTGACCATTAATTCCACTTATAGGAATCTATAACTAGGAAATAATAAGAAATGTAAAAGAAAAACTTGAAAGCAAGAATGTTTATTGCAACATGCAGCGAAAATTAAATCTTCTTAAATATCCTGAATTAGAGGAAGTAAATTATGGTACAGTTGCACAATAGAACATTTATGTAATAACTAAAAATGAAGTGTTTTAACATCATAAAAATGCTTTTAATAATCAGTAATGTTAAACAAAATGCAGCTTAACAAAATTATGTATACAGAATGAGAACAAGTATTAAAAGAAGAATAGATAGGAAAGAAATTAGAAGATACTCTGACATATGAATAGTAAAAGAAGAAACCTATAGAAAAAAGACAAGAAATAATTATGGAACAATGTTTATAAGGGTATCATGTGCTGTGTGATTATGGGTGACCCATTATTTTCTTCTTTATGCATTCCTATAATTTATAAACTTCTAAATGTGGGTTTTCTACTCTTATTTATCAGAAAAGCTTTTGGCCTAAAAAAGTTAATTGCAATTTCAATAGAAATGTGTAGGATTTAGGATGAAAGATAACAAAATATGAGTTCTGACACTTCATTTTTTGAAATGATTACTGATGTTGTTGATGGTCACACAACGGTCTTCAGAGATAATGGCCAAGCAAAACCCTGAAAAGTTTATCTATTGAATGAAAAATATTGGATCTTTTGGGTATCTTGCTTATGATACCATTGTTCAAATAGATTGCCAGTATATGTTTGTTAACAATTGTGTAAAAGTTCCTTCTCAAAATATAATTATTACTTTGTGCAGTTGTTTTGTGCATAAACATCATCAGATTCTTTCTGAATATTAACTATGAAGCAGGGACATATATATTTCACTAATAAAAAGTACACTGGAGCCGCTGTATTATTTGCTCCCAGCCTAATTCAAATATTCAGTGGATTTATATTTATATATATCAAAAAATAGTTTGGCATAGTTGTAGAATCCCAATACATTTTTTTGTCAACAACTCGGTTCAGAACACAATTCATTCAAAAATATTATTTTTTGAACCAGGGTTTATTTTCAAGTTCATCTCCAGAACTCCAGAGGAGAATGGATGTGACAAGGGGATTGGGATATGTCCTCTGGGCATATGAGTGAAGCACAAGACTGAGTCACAACCATGTCTTACGTGTGATTGGGTCCACCTCTGAAAAAGTTTTGTACTAGAGAATCTATTTGTAATTCATGCCATCATTTTTCCATTTTTAGTATGTTATTAATGCTTTTTATTCCACAGAGAAGCAGTGTAAATTGATTTTTATGTAAGACTTTGAAATTGCCCCTTCAACAGGTCTTCATATGGACACACATGGAAGTTCAAAATAAAAATTTGTGGGAAAGATTTTCTTTGCAGTATCATTTATAAGATTTAAAAAGAAGAATCATTCTAAATAACTAAGAGTTGGAAAAAGTAGAGTCTATAAAGACTTTAAATAATCATTAAAAATATTATAGAGTTTTATTAAAATGGGAAAATAATTTTAGTAAATAGAAATGTAAAGCCCCAAACCAGCATGTAAATTTATTGGTAGTGGTTAATTAAGTGAATTCTCAGCTCTCTCAGTCTCTAATTATTCCTTAATAGAAAAACAGAGTTAACTTTGTTTAAAGGAAATGGTCTTGACTCTTTGGTAGTGCCTTTTAATGCCCTGAATGTGTCAAACTGTGTTTCTCAATACTGAAATGACTCAAAGTAACAATCCCTTGGAAGAATTGTTGCAGATCAATATTGTAATTCCAATTGAGGCTAATTAAGAAGTCTTTATACATAAACTCACAGCATTTAGAGAGATTAGGGAACTTTGTGATTGTCTAAATAACTCCTTTTATAGATGAGAAAACAATTCCAGCTACTTCTAAAATAAGCCAAAAAGAGAAGCAGATTTCCTTTTATCTCACTACTCAGGGCTCATTCTCTGAGACAAAGCAAGTCTCTTCTTTGGAGGAATCTGTGTAACATTCTCAAACTGAGGTTATTCCTTTAAATTCACTATCCCTCCAAGCCTGATTTAAAAACAGAACAAAACAAAACAAGACAAAACAAAACCCCAAACACCATATAGAGTGAAATTACAAATGTAACATTTGATTGTTTTGATTTATTTTTAATTATCCTGTCTACCTTTTGTCTTAATTGGACAAATGTGGTATAAACTTGTTCTATGCAATTAAGAATATGTACGTGCAAAGAAAGTGGAGTTCTATTTTAAATCTTATTTGAACTGACTCATAGTTCAGTGTGTTACATGAAATTAGAACAAGTATAATATTTAAAAAGCTAATGAGTTTTAGTAAAAATATCCTCACAGAATGAAGTGCTGGGAAATTTTATATATTGAATTGGAAGTCTATTAAGGTTTTTCTTTTTCTTTTTTTCTTCCCTACATACAAAGCAGAGTTTGGAAAAAATTAGAGTATTTTGAATTCAATACCCTTTGAGCTGTCATCTCAAAAATTTACTTAAAAAATCTATGGCAGAATTCTATGGAGCTTTTCTTAGAAGGAACTAAAAGAACATTAGAAGTACTATGACAATAGACTTTTCCAGGAACTAAAAACAAATCAGGTCATGCTTAATGAAATCAGGCAGCAACCCTAAAGTCAACTGGGATGTTCTGGCTCCTTTTTCTTATTTAGTTTTTGTGGGAATCTGAGTTTGTGGGATTCCTCTGAGTGTTATTCTGATAATCTTTTGATTTCTAATCTACAATATATGATGAGCAGTAGAAGTACATACAATGGAAAGGAAACTAACATGTATTAAGCACCTACATTATGCTGGGTGTATGTATTATCTCCTTTAATATAAATGGGGGAGTTGCCTTAGCAACTCAAACCATACTCATTGTAAATGTAATAGGATTAAATTCAATGTCGGCTATAAGAACAATAATTCATGTATACTCATTCTGTGTCTCCCAGTTATGTAAGGATCCCCATTTGAAAGGCTACATCCATTTCTATGTATATAAACTATATACATAGAATTGCCATGTGAATTTGGGATGGAGGAGAAAGAAGAGAATGAGTATTTATGAGCAATAAATTTCATTTATTCAATGGGTTTTTACTGAGCACTTACTATGTGCCAGGCACTGTTGTGGTATTAGAAATGGAGAGGTGAACAAGGAGAAGTCTCTTGGAGATTGTAATATGCTCAGGCAAAGCAGATAGTAAACAGGTAAGTCAGTAAACACATATTAGGCAGTAATAAATGCTCACAAAGACTTGAAACGGAGTGATTTATACAGAGTGGCTAGCTGTCTATGTAGATGGGATGAGTAGGGATGGTTTTCTTTTGGAGGTGACAATGTACAACATTTTGTTTTATCTTTGCCAATCCTGGAAATAATAGCTTTACTTTACAAAGCTAAGTAAGGTTAAGTACATGTCAAAGGTCACAGAGCTACTACTTTTCCTTCCTCAATTCATGTTGGACTCTCAAGATTTTTTATACTCTTTGATACTGGAGATTTTTCTTTTTCTCTTCAAGGTTCTGATTTTTAAAGAAATCATAGTTTATGGAGAGTAAGGTGGACCTTCCCCAACAAACACAGAAAAATGCTAGGACAGTGTGGTGGGTTTTCTCTTTTAATCTAACAAAATAATTAATGGAGGAAATGATGCTTACCACTACTCTCAAGGCTGTTCAGCAGGTATCTTCCCTGTGGTAAACACTTAAAACAAAGATCCATTTTCTGGCTGGCTGATTTGTTTGTTTGTTTTGAAAAATCTTTGCCTCTCTGGAAAGCATGTTTGTCCTAGAATATAGTATTTTTGCCAAAAAGTCCCACACTGAAGACTGCTCCTCAGGATGGCCTTGCACAGAATGTGTGAATTTCCATCATCAGCTAAACTGTGGACTTGAACAATAGACAGTTGGCTTTCCTCCAGTCCTAAATAAAGCTGTGCAAGAGCAGTAAAATTCTTCCTGCATCTGTGGAGGGAGGCGGGGCAGAAAGTTTGCAGTTCTTCTGATGCTATTTAGGGATGGTCTCCTTAAGAAAAATTCACCCCTTTCACCTGTTCCTGAGAACTGCAGGGACTCTTCTTTTACCAAAGTGACCTCTACTTACATTATTCTTGTGGGACCTAAACAACAAGGCAATGAATGGTATGTTTTCCCTGTGGGCCCAGTTATAGCCTCTATACTTCCAAGCTTTGAATTTCCATTGGGAATTTCTATCTACTTGGTTTTTTTCTAAAAGGAACTTAGCATAATTTTGTGAAATTTCTATACTACTTTGTGATTGCTCTTCTGTTTTCTTTTTCTTTCTCTTTCTACCAAATACTGTCACATTCCAAAGTTCAGTACTTTACCTACTCCATCAAACAAGCTCCAGCTCATGGTGTAATTACTTTTTGCTCATGTCAAAATCATTTATTGTAGCATTTCAATTACCGTGCTTAGGGTGAGGGTTATTCAAAATGAATCAGACAGGACTTTTATCCTATCTTAAGATCCCTAACTGTCTCCTGAATTTCCATCTTCAAATGCCGTAGGACAGCTCCATCTCATATGACAATAACCTCTCTCCTCATCCACTCCTTAAACCAAGTCTTCCCCTGCGTTTTTCCTGGCTTTCCATCAATGGTGCCATCATCCTTTCAGTCATCCTTCTCCATTGCTAAGTCTCTAAACCTTGGCCATTGTCCTTTCATAATGTTTGCTGCTGTCTGTCTGCTCCAGTAGCAAGGATCTTAGTCATAGACCTTATCAGTTCATCAACTGGGCTGCTGTAATAATCTCTTGTTTCCCTGCCTCTGAATATTTTCTCTTCCATTCATCCTAGATACATGCCACTGCCATCTTCAACTTTCCAAAACACCTGGTTATTTAACATGAGGCTATTCAGAAACCTCTGTGGCTGCTCATTAGATTGTCTTCCAAGATCTCCCATATTCTGATTACCTAACCTCTGAAGTTTTCTCCCCAATCACCCTTACACTGATGTTCCATGCCAGCCATACTGGCTTTATGTGCCTTTTTGTCTTTGCTTGTGTTCTTCAAGATATTCTTCCCCACCCCACCACCACACACTCCTGGGCACATAGCTTAATTTTTTCTTATAAAGCTTGACTCAAGTCTGACTTGTCATCGGAAACCTTCCTAACTATGCCAGCTATCAGTGATTCCTCTCTTATCTAGGCTCCTATAACACTTACCCTGCCCTACTTTGGATTGCTATATGTTAAGGAGTGAATATTTGTGTCCCCCCCCACCCCCCCCAGAATCCATATGTTGAAGGCCCAACCTTAATGTGATGGTATTCACAAGTGGGGCCTTTGGGAGGTAATTAGGTTTAGATTAGGTCATGGGGGTGGGACCCTCATAATGAGATTAGTGCCCTTATTAGAGAGAGAGATTTGTCCAAGCACATGCACCAAGAAAAGACCATGTGAGGACATAGACAGTGGCTGTCTGTAAGCCAGCCAGGTAGTGAGCCCTCACCAGGAACTGAATCTTCCTGCACCTTGATTGTGGGTAGAACACAAGAAATAAATGTCTTTGTTTAAGACACCCACCTATGGTATGTTGTTATAGCAGCCCAAGCTGACTAAGACACTGTAGTTAAGTCCCTTGACAGTGTCTCCTACCATTTTGTTCAGCTTTTCCACTCTGGTGACCTGGTTGTTTCTGGAACACATTGAGCAAGTCCCTGCAGGACAGAGGGCTTTTTAAAAAAAAAAATAAATTTATTTATTTATTTTTGTCTGTGTTGGGTCTTTGTTGCTGCATGCAGGCTTTCTCTAGTTATGGCAAGTGGGGGCTGCTCTTCGTTGTGGTGCATGGGTTTCTCACTGCAGTGACTTCTCTTGTTGCGGAGCAGGGCTCTAGGTACATGGGCTTCAGTAGTTGTGACACATGGGCTCAGTAATTGTGGCTCATGGGCTCTAGAGCGCAGGCTCAGTAGTTGTGGCTCACGGGCTTAGTTGCTCTGTGGCATGTGGGATCTTCCCAGACCAGGGTTTGAACCTGTGTCCCCTGCATTGGCAGGTGGATTCTTAACCATTGCAGGAGGGAGGGCTTTTGTACTTAAATTTCCAGGAGGGAGAGCTTTTGTACTTAAAGTTGCCTTTGCCTGGGATGCCGCTTCCTGAGATATGCCTGTGATTTGTTCCCACGTTTCCTTGAGTTTCTGCCCAACTTTCATCCTTCACCATATTAGCTAAAAGAGCAACTTCCATCAATATATTTCCCCTTATACTGTTCTATTTTTCTTCATAGCACTTTCAACATTTGACATTATTTGATTATCTATTGAATGGGAGCCCCATCCAGAAAAAAGTTTTGCCTACTTTGTGTATTATTCTGTCCCCAGTGCTTAAATAATGTCTGCGCATAGTGATGCTCAATACATTTTTGTTGAATAAGTGAATAACTTTTTTTTTGGATTTTATTGGAGTATAGTTGCTTTACAATGTTGTGTTAGTTTCTGCTGTACAGCAAAGTGAATCAGTTATACGTACACATATATCCCCTCTTTTTAGATTTCCTCCCCATTTAGGTCACTACAGAGCACTGACTAGAGTTCCCTGTGCTATACAGTAGATTCTCATTAGTTATCTATTTTGTGCATAGTAGTGTATGTATGTCAATCCCAATCATCCAATTCATCCCACCCCCCCCTTCTCCCCTTGGTATCCATAAGTTTGTTCTCTACATCTGTGTCACTCTGCTTACCACTCTAGCTCTCTTATCTTCTTGAATGATTTAAAGTACAGTTGATTATTTGCTAATTTCATATTTGCAAATTCACCTGCTCACCAAAATTTATTTATTTATTTATTTATTTATTTATTTATTTATTTTAAAGGTATTTTTGATGCGGACCATTTTTTTTTAAGTCTTTATTGAATACAAGAGGTGATTTCAAGGTTGATCACAGACAGGCACAGAGAGGCAAAAATTTGAGTTACCCCATGCCAGTGTTCATGGTGATGCTCTGCCTTCTTGATTCAGCTTTCATACTGTATACAAGTATTCTTCTTGCAGTCTATTTAGTACCATGTTCTTTGCATTTTTTGTGTGTGGGCAATTTTTCTTTTTGGCTGATTCACTGTTTATAATGGCCTCAAGCATGGTGCTGAAGTTCTGTGTAGTATTCCTAAGCACAAGAAGGCTGTGATGTAACTTGTAGAGAAAATACATGTGCTAAATAATCTTCATTCAGGCATAAGTTATAGTGCTGTTTCCATTCAGTGTTAATAAATCATCAATATATGGATATATTAAATAAGGTGTCTTTAACAGGAACACACATAAAACAATGTATTGATTGGTTGACAAAAATGTTATGACAAAAGGTCAAAGGAACCTAACCATCTATTTCCCCTAAGAGCAACATCTCAGTATTTGTTAATTTAGTGTTTGGGGTGACCTTATAGGTCATAATAACCATGAATAATGAGAATCAACTGCACTTCTTTTCTTTCTTTATTTGATGATGACTCCTAAAGCTGTATCCAGTCAGAGTGGTTTCTCAAGTTCCTCACCCATACATCCACCTGCCACCTCATTTCTATCTTTTCTTTGCCTTCCTTCTGACACCATGTTATAGCTCTGAAACAGTGCATCTGATTATGTCACCTCTCTGTTTTAACCTTCCCATGGCTCTCTTACCTAGGATCATCCAACCTCCACAGCATAGAACATAACCTCTAGGTGATACCCCCCCAACATCTTTGCTCCAACCAGACTTCTCACCCTGTCTTAAACACCAGATGTCTCTATATCTCTGCACTTTTGTACATGCTCTTTTCTAGCCTTTAAACTTTTCTTAGTATGTAAAATTCTGAATTATCCATTAAGAGAGCATTCAGATATTACCTTCTCTGTGAAGGTTTCCCAATTGCTTAGGCAGGGCGTTGCTTCCACTTCTGGCCTCTGACACCTTATTGTAGGATTTGCACTGTGTCCTGGTTTTCTTACTTGTCTGTTTTTTACACTCATCTGATGTGTGTTTTCCAGCACCACCAAGCAATTCTCCAGTTCTTAGCAGACACTGACTGGATGCCCTATGACTTAACTCGGATCTGACACTGTCTACCTGGAGATAAGAGTCAGATCCCACAGGTTAAGGGTTCAGTCCCACAAGATGCCCCTCCCCGCTTCAGATGCCAATAGCAAATCCAGATTATTACCTGTGCTTCTGATCTACCAGCTATAAATTGGATGGTCCCACGACCCCCTCCTCAGGTTTGATTATTATAAAAGGATATAACTCGGGAACAGCCAGAGAGAAGAGATGCACAGGGTACGATATTGGGAAGGGTATGTGCAGAGCTTCGGTGTCTTCTTCAGGTGCCACTCTTCTAGGACTGCCATGTGTCCACCGATCGAGATGCTTTCCAAATCCCCTCCATTTTGGGTTTTATGGAGGGTCCATTACAAAGGCACGATGGATTAATGGTGATTGATTCAACCTCTAGCCCCTTTCCCTTCGTCTGAGTTTAATGTATAGAATGGAACCCTCTAATCATGGTGTTCCCCTGGCAATCAGCCCCCATCCTTACTTGCTTTCCAAAAGTAATCTCATTAACATAAATTCAGTTGTATTTGAAGGAAGCTTGTTATGAATAACAAGACAGACCTTTTATCTTTCTGACTCTGAGCTATTTCAGAAACCAATAACAAAAGACCAAATATTATAACAAAAGATGCCTCTATGTCTCTTATATAGGAAATAACTAAGGTTTTAGGAGCTATGTGCCAGAAACAGTGAACTAAGACCAAATATGTATTTCTTGCTACAAATCGCAGTATCACAAATCACACTGAGACTCCAACAAACTCTCTTAGGAAGGGCAAGATCATTCTTCTCATATGGACCTCTAACCCCAGCGTCAAGCACCTGTTAAGCACTTAACAATACTTATTAAATGAACTGAAAGAAAGAATATTTGTGTGTTGCTGGGGTGTATACCTGCCCAAATAAGACATTTCTTTGGATCTAGGTAAGAATATTCTATTTCTAAATTATCATTAATGATGTAATTACCACTATTTCTCTTTATCATCCAAGTTGGTCACAGATAAAATACTCTAAGAATTCACCTATTGCAATCACAGCCATTAGGAAGCCTCACTGGAAAGTTTGATTCCATTAACATCAATCTATAGAACATGTTTGATAAATGAGTGGATGAATAAAAAAAGAAAAAGCAATGTTTGAAAGAGTGTTGTGTGGTTTTAATTTAGGAAGAGTGAATTGTGAATTCAGATTTAGAATATCTTAATTATAGAATCATTCACTTCACCTCCCTGGACCTCAGTTTCTTCAACACAAAAATAGGATAATAATGCCCAACTCTGAGGGTTAGTGTGAAGATTTAATGGTACAATGCTTAAGAATTCTCTTTGTAACAACAACAGCAATAAAAGACCACTATAAAAATGGAAATAATTATTTCTGCATTTAGGTTTATTTATAAGGGACATTTCTACTTTCAGTGCAATCAAGATACCTATCATTTTCATTCCAGTATCTTGTAGTTGCTCCATAACTTGGCTCAGAGAAAGAATTCCACCAAAAAGGCATAGCCTGTGTTTTGTTTTGCAGAAATCGCTATAAGCAGAACATTTCATAGATGTTTTGTACAATGACAAATAGTTATTCACAGACAGATGCTGGCCATGTGTTTTGCAAGATCAATGAAAAATGCCAGCAAATGGGAAATTGGAGGGAGGGCAGAACAGATATTTCCTGAAGCAGCACACCTCCCAGTTGGAAACGTCAGAATCTTTGTGAGTTTCTACAGCAGTGTGTAGAGTATGCCAGGGCTCTGGGTGTGGTTCTGTGCAGCTGACTGCAGCATAACTCAATTAGGGAATTCTCAGTGGCTGGGCATCTGGGTTCTAAAGTGGTTGTTTATATTCTCCAGATGGTCATGGACAGCAGAAAAAATACATTTAAAAGGAAGGAGTACAGAGGGGAAAAAAGAGTTTGAAAAGTAGCTAAGCTGCTTTTGTCTTTTCCTTATTATAATCTGATTTTTTTGGGTGGAGTGATAAAACAACTGTTCCAGAGAAAAATGGTTTTCACTCATTTAAATTTTCTTTAGCATTTTGAATGGTTTCTTGTCATAAAGGGAGCTCTTTTTACAGAGACACCTGCAATCTAACCAGGATATACAGGGGATAATGCCTTTTAGAGTGACAAAAATGCTTGGATTGTACAACATAGTTTGTATAAGTCAATGTATATCTTAATATTGGTGATTAAAAAAAAACTCTAATGAGAAAGGAAAGTGATTAAATATCATGGAGATATTGTTGGAGACTATATGAAACAAAAGTAAACAACAACAAAACATCAAGATATATTGGCACATGTTTGAGATGGAGTTTTGTGACCCTGTCATTATAGCCTCAGCTATGATTGGGCGAGGTGTTTCTCTTCAGATGACCAGTGTTGCTCTTGGAGGAAAGTGATTCCCCCAAATATTGTGTTTAAAATAAATGCTGTTCTTTTTGAAATGATAGTTCATTCATTCACCGAATATTCATTGACTTCCTACTTTATGCCAGACACTGTTTTAGGTCCTGGAGAACAAAACAGACAAGATTCTCAATCTCAGGGAAACTTTTTCCCAGTCTAACTATAATAATAACATCTCCCTACATTTAATTCTTACTCTACACGAGGGTGTTATCATAGATTTTTCTCATATTCTTTTAGAACTCCTACAAGTTAGGTGCTATTATTATCATTCTAAAGTTGAGAAAACAAGCAGAGAGAGGTTAAATGATTTTCCCAAGGCCATGCAGTAACTCTAAGAAGTGATATTTGCCCACAGGTCTGTCTTGATTCAAAGCTGTACTCTTTCCCATATACTCTACTGCTCTAGAGAAATATAGGGTATTTCTCCAGATATTGTGATTTTTAATATTATGATGATAAGCAGGACACACATTGCTGCCTAATATTATAATGATACATACATACTTCTGCTGTCATCACCACCATGACTGTGACTACTTCCTACATCTTTGTGCTGCTATAAATAACCTCTGAACCTCAGGGAGGGTGAAGGAGTCATCCAACTCTATCCAGGAGTTGTGACTGTTCCCAGAGGAGATGGGACATAACTAACTGCACCCATTCTATGAATTTTTCTCCATATGCTCTATTTATTCTGTTGAGGGCTCCTGTAGAATAGGATCATGACTTGTCCTTTTTTTTCACTTTCAATAAATTCTATTAAAAGCCAACTATTCACCTCATGCCAGTCAGAATGGTTATCATTGAAAAGTCTACAAATGGTAAATGCTGGAGAGGGTGTGGAGAAAAGGGAACCCTCCAACAGTGCTGATGGGAATGTAAATTTGTGCAGCCACTATGGAGAACAGTATGGAGGTTCCTTAAAAGAACTAAAAATAGAGTTATTATATGATCCAGCAATCCCACTCCTGGGCACACATCTGGAGAAAACTCTAATTCAAATCATACATGCACCCAAATGTTCATAGCTGCAGTATTCACAATAGCCAAGACATGGAAACAACCTAAATGTCCATCGAGAGATGAATGGATAAAGAAGATATGGTACATATATACACATATATACAATGGAATATGATGCAACCATAAAAAAATGAAATAATGTCATTTGCAGCAACATGGATGGGCCTAGAGGCTATCATATTAAGTGAAATAAGTCAGACAGAGAAAGACAAATATCATATGATATCACTTATATGTGAAATCTGAAAAAATTATACAAATGAACTTATTTACAAAACAGAGATAGGCCCACAGACATAGAAAACAAATTTTGGTTACCAAAGGGGATAGTAGAGGTGGTGGAGAGATAAATTAGGAGTTTGGGATTAACACATACTCGCTACTATATATAACATAGGTAAATGACAAGGACCTACTGCATAGCACAGGGAACTATACTCAATATCTTACAATAACTTATAATGGAAAAGAATCTGAAAAAGAATATATATATATATATATATATATATATATATATATATATATAATTGAATCACCTGCTGTACACTTAAAACTAACACAACATTGTAAATTAACTATACTTTAATTTAAAAAAAAGGCTTACTATATGATAATCAATGTGCTGGGTACAGGAGATAAAACGGTGACTGAGCTAGGCATTTTAATCATTTAAATTTTTTATCAATATAATATATACATGGTTTAAAAAGCTAAATAATACTAAAATATTAATAATAAAATTCAGCAGTTCCCCACCCATTGCACTTCACTGACACCCAGACCCCTTCCAACTGGTAACAAGGTTGGTCTTTTTTAATTGTTTCTTCAGGCATTTCACACCCTTGTATTTCTAAATAAGTGTGTTTATTACTATTTTTGTTTTACATATTTTCTACTGACTTTCTAGACTTAATTTTAACTAACAACTCTATTTTCCCCATCCTCCCAATATAGTTGTAGTTTTGATTAAATATTATTCATTTTTATTATTCATTATTATGCCTATGCATATACTATTTACAAATGAATGCTGTCATGTGATTATGTTTTTTTTCTTATTTTTGTTTTTACTAAAGTTAATAATTTTTCCACTTGCACTTATTCTTCTCATATTTTTTATTAGTCTCTCAGCATCATTTTCATAGCATTAAGGTATGTATAGTTACAATTTTTTTCTTAGCGAAATCTTTTGAGACATTATTTCATTTGGTATTCCCAGATAATATCTTAAGTTTTCCTTTTTCTTTACTTGGAATTCTCTTTACCTTTCTTCTGAATTTGTTTACCCATTTCTTGGATTTTATGTCTTCTTCCTTCTTGGTTTTACTTGCTTATTCAAGAGAGCACATCATTCAGTAGTTTAGTCAGATTGAAAAAATAGTTGAATCCTGCAACTTTAACAAATTCATTGATTAGCTCTAGTAGTTTTCTGGTGGAATTTTTAGGATTCTCTATGTATAGTATCATGTAATCTGCAAACAGTGACAGTTTTACTTCTTCTTTTCCAATTTGGATTCCTTTTATTTCTTTTTCTTCTCTGATTGCCGTGGCTAGGACTTCCAAAACTATGTTGAATAATAGTGGTGAGAGTGGACATCTTTGTCTTTTTCCTGATCTTAGAGGAAATGCTTTCAGTTTTTCACCATTGAGAACGATGTTGGCTGTGGGTTTGTCATATATGGTCTTTATTATGTTGAGATAGGTTCCTTCTGTGCCCACTTTCTGGAGAGTTTTTATCATAAATCAGTGTTGAATTTTGTCAAAAGCTTTTTCTGCATCTATTGAGATGATCATATGGTTTTTATTAATCAGTTTGTTAATATGGTGTATCACATTGAATGATTTGCATATTGACGAATCCTTGCATCCCTGGGATAAACTAATGCACAGAAATCACTTGCATTCCTATACACTAACAACAAAAGATCAGAAAGAGAAATTAAGGGAACATTCCATTCACCATTGCAACAAAAATAATAAAATACCTAGGAATAAACCTTCTTAAGGAGGTAAAAGACCTGTACTCAGAAAACTATAAGACACTGATGAAAGAAATCAAAGATGACACAAACAGATGGAGATATATATCATGTTCTTGGATTGGAAGAATCAATATTGTGAAAATGACTATACTACCCAAAGCAATCTACAGATTCAATGCAATCCCTATCAAATTACCAATGGCATTTTTTACAGAACTAGAACAAAAAATCTTAAAATTTGTATGGAGACAAAAAAGACCCCGAATAACCAAAGCAATCATGAGGGGGAAAAAAACGGAGCTGGAGGAATCAGACTTCCTGACTTCCGACTATACTACAAACCTACAGTAATCAAGACAATATGGTACTGGCACAAAAACAGAAATATAGATCAATGGAACAGCATAGAAAGCCCAGAGATAAACCCACACACCTATGGTCAACTAATCTCTGACAAAGGAGGCAAGGATATACAATGGAGAAAAGATAATCTCTTCAATAAGTTGTGCTGGGAAAACTGGGCAGCTACATGTAAAAGAATGAAATTACAACACTCCCTAACACCATACACAAAAATAAACTCAAAATGGATTAAATACTTAAATGTAAGACTGGACACTATAAAACTCTTAGGGGAAAACATAGGAAGAACACTCTTTGATATAAATCACAGCAAGATCTTTTTTGAACCACCTCCTAGAGTAATGGAAATAAAAACAAAAATAAACAAATGGGACTTAATGAAACTTCAAAGCTTTTGCACAGCAAAGGAAACTATAAACGAGATGAAAAGACAACCCTCAGAATGGGAGAAAATATTTGCAAATGAATCAGTGGACAAAGAATTAATCCCCAAAATATATAAACAGCTCATGCAGCTCAATATTAAAAAACAAAAAACAAAAAAACAACCCAATCAAAAACTGGACAGAAGACCTGAATACACATTTCTCCAAAGAAGACATATAGATGGCCAAGAGGCACATGAAGAGCTGCTCAACATCACTAATTATTAGAGAAATGCAAATCAAAACTAAAATGAGGTACCACCTCACACCAGTCAGGATGGCCATCATCAAAATATCTACAGAGAACAAATGCTCAAAAGGTGTGGAGAAAAGGTAACCCTCTTGCACTGTTGGTGGGAATTTAAATTGATACAGCCACTATGGAGAACTGTATGGAGGTTCCTTAAAAAACTAAAAATAGAATTACCATATGACCCAGCAATCCCACTACTGGGCATATACCCAGAGAAAACCATAATTCAAAAAGACACATGCACCCCAATGTTCATTGCAGCACTATTTACAATAGCCAGTTCATGGAAGCAACCTAAATGCCCATCAACAAATGAATGGATAAAGCAGATGTACATATATACAATGGAATATTACTCAGCCATACAAAGGAACGAAATTGGGTCATTTGTAGAGACGTGGATGGACCTAGAGACTGTCATACAGAGTGAAGTAAGTCAGAAAGAGGAATACAAATATCGTATATAAACACATATATGTGGAATCTAGAAAAAGGGTACAGATGAACTGGTTTGCAAGACAGAAATAGAGACACAGATGTAGAGAACAAATTTATGGACACCAAGGGGGGTAAGTTGGGGTGGGGGTGGTGTTGGTGGGATGAATTTGGAGATTGGGATCAACATATATACACTAATATGTATAAAATAGGTAAGTAATAACCTGCTGTATAAAAATATAAATAAATAAAAATCAAAAAAAGAAAAAGATAGTTGAATGACAAAGGGCATGGTGACAGCTGCCCAAAACCTGGTTCCTGAATTGCACTGCTTCAGTCTGAATGAGTGGCTTCTGTGGGACTTCTCCCTTCTCTACAGATTCCCTTCCTTTTCCTCTAGTTTTGGGTTTTTTCTTTCTTTGTTTTCTGATCTCTTGGTTTATTCACATATTTTGGTGACAGACATTTTCCACTCTCTTAGTAAAGTAGATACATTGTTTTTTGTTTTTGTTTTCTGGTTTTGTTTTGCATCTTGAAGATCTAAAAATGTCCTTGTTTTACCCTGACAGTTGATGGAACATTTGGCTGGATATAGAATTCTAGGTTAGAAATAATTTTATTTCAGACTTTTGAAGGCATTACTCTATTGCTTCCAGTGTGCTATTCAGATCATTGTTCCTTTATATGTCCTCTGTTCTTCTTCTTCTCCGTTTTTTTTTGATAAGCTAGTAGAACTTTTTTCCCAGGTTTCTGAAATTTCACAATGATTAGCCCTGGTATGGGTCGATTTTCATCAATTTGTTGGGCATTCCATGGTCCTTTTCAATCTGGATACGTATGGTTTGCAGTTGTTGGAAATTTTCTTACATTCTTTCTTCGATAATGTTTCCCCTCAATTTTCTTGGTACTTTCATTCTGAAAACCTATTATTTGAATGTTGGACCTCTTGAAATAATATTCATACATTTTCCATCTCTTATTTTTAACCTACTTTTGTGACAATTACTCTAACATTTTCTTTCAGCCCTCTATTGAGTTTCTGTTTTGTTTCATTTTTGCTATGATATTGCTAAATTCTAAAAGTTCTTTTTAATAGCATCAACTTCTTATTTCATGAATAAAATAACTCTCTTATGTCTCAAAGGGTAGTAATAATAGTTGTTGTTGTTATTGTTATTGTTGATTTTTTTCTCGTTGCATAGTTTATGTTTTCTCCAAGTTGCTTTTGTTTGTTTTGTTTTAGTGTTAGACTCCACATCAGAATTTTCTCATAGATGTCTCATTATTCTTGATTGTCTATTCATGATTAAGACTGGAGCATTAACAAACTGTTTGGAAACCCTGAGGGTATGAGTAGTGCTATCTGACTTCGAGCTTTATTGCCAGATAGTCTGGGTGAGACATTTCTGGAGGAATTCCTGGTGTCAATATCTTTAGGCCCCTTTGTGTGTGGGAAGGGAGTTGGTTAGGGTTAGTGTTAGGTTTCCAGAGAAGTTGCTTTTTTCTCTCCTGCTTAAAGAGTAAAAGACTAACTACAAAGTCTCTAGAGGTTGACTGGAGGAAGAGGGCTAGGGGCTTCTCCATGCAGCATCAACACACATATGGCCACTTAATTTCTTTCTTTTCAGCATGGCATACATCTTTTCTACTTTGCCAAAGACCCTTTACTTTCTCTAGAGAATAAATTCTCATCTCTTGGCAGGGGTGGTGGTGGTGTGAGAGTGGGAGTAAAGAAGGATCTAACCTTTTCCCCTAAAGCTTTCAACAACCTTCCTAAGGAGAGACAGATTTTTGGTCTTTCTGCTCCCTCCCTCCCTCCCCATTTCTAGGATTGGGCAAGGATCTGGTTCCATGGGGATGATTCAGCTCATTAAATTACAGGGAGAGCTCAGGTTGTTTTGGCAGCTACAGTGTGGGAACTCCCAAGCTATGCTTCAGGGCCAGGACACCTCTTTGTTCCATAGAAAAATGAGGTATTCTCCCTCTCCTCAGTCAAGCCTATGAATATATGTGTTCATGCCTCATTTGGAATATCAGTGGTAATGGAGGATCTTACATTCTTTCTGATCCAACATTTTATTGCTCATATCTTCTCTCTAGGGTTCTGTATTTCCATGGCTAATGTCTATCTCTAGAAAAAAATTCTTTGCTATAGTTTTAGTGAGATTTGGGGCATGTATATTTCAAACTGCCTTCTTAGAACTGGACATTTTCCCTCTAATCACTGCATTTTCAGCACCTAGTGCTGTGCCTGACTCAATAAAGATTTTGTTGACCTCAACCAACATTACATGTAATACTAATATTATCACTAGCTATCCCAGCTATCTACTCAGAGATGTTATTAGGCTCAAATGAAGTAAGATATACTGAAGTATATCTTACTTATTATTAGGCTTATTAGGCTCAAAAGAAGTAAGATATACTGTATCATAATTGGATATACAATTATGATGAAGATGAAGGTGATGGCAGTCACCTCATCTCGCTTCTTTCTCTTCCTAACTAGAACTTATATGACTGGTACTATGTTATTTGCTTCACATGCATCAATCTCTAAAATTTGTTTAAAACATATAACATTGTTATTGCCTTTCCTATTTTATTTTCTTTTCCTTCTCATTCTCTATTCTCACTGTCCCTTTTGCCAACCTCAAGTAAAAAATGTTTTTGCTTTTTAAAGAGCAAGCCAAATAAGAGAGCCCTTGTACCTTGTTGGTGGAAATGTAAATTGGTACACCCACTGTGAAAAAGTATAGAGGTTCCTCAAAAAACTAAAAATGGAATTACCATGTGATCCAGCAATTCCACTCCTGGGTTTTTATCTGAAGAAAATAAAAACACTAATTTGAAAAGATACAGGCACCCCAATGTTCATAGCAGTGTTATTAACAGTAGCCAAGATATGGAAGCAACCTACATGTCCATCAACAGATGAATGGATAAAGAAGATGTGGCATATATATATATATATATATATATATATATACACACACACACATGCACACACACTAGAATACTACTCAGTCATAAAAAGGAGTGAAATTCTTCCATTTGCAACAACATGGATGGACTTGGAGGTATTATACTTAGTGAAATAAGTCAGACAGAAAAAGACAAATATTGTATGATATTACTTATGTATGGGATCTAAAAAATAAAACAAACTAGTAAACATAACAAAACACAGACTCACAGATATAGAAAACAAACTAGTGGGTATCAGAAGGGAGAGGGAAGAGGGGAGGGGATGATAGGGGTAGGGAATTAATAGCTACAAAACACAATATATAAAATAAATAAGCTACAAGGATATATTGCACAACACAGGGAATATAGCCAATATTTTATAATAACTATAAATGGCATATAATCTATAAAATTTTTGAATCACTATGTTGTACACCTGAAACTAATATAATATTGTAAATGAACTATACCTCAATTAAAAAAATAAAGAGCAAGCCACACAAAGTATTGATTTTTTTCTAAGACACATAACTTTCCTGTGTGTAGATATGGTTATTGAGATAATAATGTTGGCTGCTAAACAACTAGAATTACAGCTACCCTAATTTTACTGCTTCACTAAAAGATTGAAAAAACAAAACACAGTATTTCTCTTGTGTCCCTGGCCTGAACTTTTATCCTGCTTTCAAAAGTGCTTGAAACCTGGGGCACCAGCTGGGGATATTAATCCAAATTTAAGTTCTCATTTAGGCCCCAAACTCATATGACTAGGTTCAACTACTATTTTTAAAATAAAGCTAATCTCAAACTGAATTTTATTTGCAGAGAATACACGGGTATTCACAAGGTCTCTGGGCAGACTAAATAGGAAAAAATTGGAAAGGAGAACACTGAGCTCACAAAATCCTACATAAAAAAATAAGTACACATGTTGTCCCACATGGAGCAACTATGGGGTTCTAGAGCAGTGTAAAAATGCACACTGCTTTCCTATGCTGCCTGGGTTAATTATAACTGATGAAACCAGGCAGAATTCTAGATTCAGGGAAAAAGCATCTCCACCATTTGGAAGCTTCTCTCCCTCAGGGCGGCTGTCTTAGCATTCAGGGTTCCCAGGTGAATAGTGTTTAGGTAATTACATTTTTGTGTAATCTTAGCAAAACTGAAAAAGCAATATACTCAATTCAAATGCAATGGGGAAATGCTATGCCTTGTGATAACACAGGTCTTTGCTCTTCTTCAGAAGCACTTTCATCAGCTACATCAGAAGAGGGAGGTGAGATTTCAGCAGAGTACATCTGCTGCTCCGAGGGGTGTTTGAGAAGGGGTCATGCTCTTGCTGTATGGGTCACTCTTCAAACCTTAAGCAACAGCACCTTGAAGCTCCCTCCTTAAACCACTCCTAAATTACTCTGCTCAGGTTGTATAGGATACTGCAGTGTGGCTCCTGTAAGATGAAACGGAAGCTCAGACCAACCTAAACAGGTTGACCCTATCTTTTAATATGTTAACTGCAAAATTTTGCACCTGTTTTAATTACTACTCCCAAGATGGTGTACTGGGGACAAGAAGATGAGCTGAGCTTTAAAACTGTAGTCAGAGTAAAGAGCTGGAGAGACAAGGTTAGCCAAAAAAGATTAAAAAAAAAAAATCGTCTAGTTAAAAACCTCACCAGGTGAATGGGATGACAGATGAATGACGGATGCAGGTGGGAAAATGGGATTCCCTTCAAAGAAAAGAGTGTAATATGCAAGGCAATGAGGAAACATGAGATCCTGGTGCGTGTGCATGGGGAACAAATAATGCCTGTCTTGTGTGCTCACTCTCTTATCAGAAGCTGCTGGAATAAATCCTCTGGAGAGCTGCTATAATAAAATCAAGAGCAGTTTCCCATTTTGATATAAATTTAGAGGCATTGTAATTGTCATTGTGCTACTCTTTAAGGTCAAATTTTTATGAAAGGAACAAAATAAGTAAAACCCTGAAGAACATGGGCTTTTGAGCCAGACAAGTTAACGAGTTATGGAGCTATTATGCTCCACTGTTAAGGAGTTATGGAGCTATTATTAACCTCACTGAACCTCAAGTTTTCAATCTGTAAAATAGGAATAGTAATAATAATTTTCTTTCTATTTTGTTATAAGGAGTAGTTATATTGGGTTTAAAGTAGCAAGAACAGTCAGTAACTGAATAGGTCTCCAGAAATGGTAACTGTTATATTTGGGTGTTAGAAATAACAGTAAAAGAATAAAACCTTGGGTGAAGTCTTCAAAATAGGTCTTATCCTAGATAGTCAATGAGTTCTATTGATCTTTAGGATACAAGGATGAGTTTTTGTGCATGGGTGAGTGAACATAATTGACCATGCCTAAAAAACAAACAAATAAGTGAAAACAGAGAAACAACAACAAAGATGTAAACAACCTCAATAAACCAAAACTAAAGCCAGTACCAAAAGAAACAGAAACTCTTTCTGATTGAAATAAACTAATTTGTAGGAATTAGGAAGGTATTAGAGCTACTATTCTGGTTCAAATGTTCATTCTTTCAAACTAGATTACTTAAATAGTCTCCTAACCTAATACTTAAAAGAGTGCATGGTATTCTTTGTATGTGTGAATGAATGAATGAATGGACTCCAATAAATCCTCATGCTACCAAATTAACTTTCCTGAATCATTATTATCACACCATCATCCCCTTGCTCCAGAACCAAGTGCTGTCTCTCTCCAGGGATGTACAAGGGTCTCCTATAGTCATAGACAGCCACGATATGACAACCGGAGCAGAGCGAAGGAAAACTCCCAAATCTAGTGACTTATAGCTACCTTTCTTTTTACCAGTGACGTTCTCAAAACAACTCCTATGAAAGGGGTCAAATTGCGTCATTAGCATCATTTTTTCTTTTTTCTTTATTATCCTCCTTAAATAAAATTATTTCTAAATTTGCAGCTATGAAGCTCATAACCACTCAGCTGCCAGCTTGGTTTTCTCCTCTCAAGTTGATACTTTGTCTTCCTTCTCCTTAATGTACAAATTTGACTGTCAGTAGAACTGGCTGAGTAAAAAGCTGTCAGGAATTCCCACAAATAATTAAGGCATAAAATAAATAATAAATGACTAGTCTGAGAGAATGTTCCTTTTCTTTCTGTAATATACTCAATGTAGAAAGAACTCTGGAGACCCAAGGTAATCAAAAGCCCACTGCTGGTTTTCTCATACACATTTACATTGCTTCTTTATTTTTCCACTGAAGTATTTATTGTCTTAAAACGGTAACATTTTTATTTCACTAGCATATCTGTAGAGACATTGTAGTTTGACTTGATTTCCTGTAAAGGAACAGTGAGGTATATATGTTAAAATAATTAAGATTCAATTTTAGAATAAAAATATCTATCCCATAAATATTCTGGCTCAATTCTGGACAGCCTGTTTCTGTCTTTCTCTCTGTTTTCTCTGCCTCAGAAACATCTTCCTTCCATCTTTCTGTCCTGTTTTACATGTATCTGTTGTTCAAAACAATAGAGGAAGAAAGCAGAATGGAAAAGAAAACTGGCATGTAGGATGGGGTAGTGTTAATGTAGCTTACAAACTGGACTTCAAAGCCACTTGCTGCTTTTCTTTGTCATTTCCAACTGAGAACTGTAGATTGGGGAACATAGTGTCTTTTGGGGGAATTCCCTCTGGTTGCCAGTTTAGATACTCTCTTGGGAAGTGTAGAGGGAAGGGAGTCATAAAACTTCAGAGAAATGGAATAGCTCCCCAGTTAAAACCAAAACCAGAACCAAAAAATAGTCACCTATTCAGGAATATATTTTGCTTGCTTGTTTATTTGCCTGTTGTTTTGCACTGAAAATTCCGTGAAGGCAGCAATCACATTTGATTTGTTCATTAAATGTATTCCTAATGCCTATCCAATAAGAGGTGCTTAATATATATTTGCTGGATGAATCACAAGAGCTCACATTTATTGATCAATTTCTTTGTGCCAGCATAGTCGTAAGAACTTTGCACACGTTAGTCTGTTCATTCCTCATTTCGTTATCATTGCAACTCCTAACACTTTCAGTGAGTGATGAGATTACAGAGATGAGGTGCAGGGTGGCTGATTTACCAAGGTCACTGGCTGCTGAAGGGCAGAGCTGGGAGTCAGACTCAGGCAGGCTGACCCCAGAGCCTTGTTAATAAATATCTTTTGGCTGATTAAAATATTAAGATCATATTTAAGTAGAGACTTTTATCATATATCTTGAGTAGTTCGGCAGCTGGGGGGAAGGTCACATGATTTCTGTTTTCCCTTGACAGAGTCAACAATCTATTTCAACCCATACTTCAGATCAGAGGAGTAGTATCTGGTTCCAGAGTGACTTAGTCTATTTCATACTACCTACATGTGTATTAGTTTAATCAAATCTTGGGAATTCTTGGGAACGCTTGCTCAAGTATTGGAGCTGTGCTCTGAACTATGAGCTGGTGGACTTATTAGATTGTAAATACTTTGGGGATATAATAATAAATGAATTTGTTCACTTAACTTTTATTGGATACCTACGGTATTCCAGGTATTTTGCTAAGGCAAAGAAAATGTGTATTATGCATCTTTATATCTTCAGAGTCTAGCAGAGTACTCTGAGAATACGCTTCAAGTGTAGTATTCAATTAGAATGTAATGAATAAATTCAATGAGGTAGGGTGTACAGGAAGAGGGGGAAGGTTGGAGATGGGAGATAATGAGTTTAGACTGTACTCTTGTTTTGATGTACCTTCACAGTGTTTATTAACCACAGGTTATGCTTTTGTGTTTAGAGTGTTTAATACATAATGGAGTGGTTAATGGTTAATAGTGTCAATTTTTGCAGGAGATCTTTATAAGAAACACTTCTTGGTTTGTTTTTATATTATATTATATTATTTATATATATTATTTTATATTCACAATTTAAAAATTGTGAAATATGCACACAGAAATGTACAGACCACATTATATACAATTTAATAAAGGATTATAAAGTGAACAACCACGTAGCCACTGACAGGGTCAGATATGGCAGGCTGATGACATCCCAGAAGCCCCTTGCAGAGCTCTTTGAGTCACATCCCACAGCTTCTCCTGCTGGATGTATCCCCTATCCTGACTTTTATGATACTTGCTTCTTTGCTTTTCTTTACACTTTTTTTTTTGCCAAAATGTGCATTTCTAAACATTATAGTTAGTTTTGTTTTCAAACTCTATAGAAATAAAATAATGTGTTCTTTTGTGTCTGGCTTCTCTTGCTCAATATTATTTTTATGACATTCACCCATTGCCACAGTTAATTTTCTGTGCGGCATAGTATTCCATGGCATATAGCACCATTTTATTGCTGATGGACATTCAGTTGCTATAAAAAATCCTGACATGAACATTTTTGTAAATGTCTCTTGGTTCACTTTTCTTTTGGTAACTACCTAGGGTAGGATTGTTGGTTCATAAGGCTTGTGTATATTCAACTTCAATAGGGCTGTCAAATATTTTTCCAAAGCAATTGTAGCAATTTATTCTTCCACCTGTAATATACAAAGGTTCCTGTGGCTTCAAGTTTTCTCTAACACTTGATATGATCAGTCTTTTTAATTTTAGTTTTCCTGGAGGGTGTATCATGACATCTTATGGTGCTTTGTTTGCATTTTCATGACTATTAATGAAAAAATTATACAAAATATTTTTATTGTTTGTGAAATTTACACATTGCACATGTCTTCTTCTACTCCATAGTTTGCCCTTCCGTCCCCTCAGTGATGACTTAGAAGAGAAGACATTTAAAATTTTAATGTCATCAAATTTACCAATTTTTATAGTTGTATGATTTTTTGTTGTTGGAGTATAGTTGCTTTACAAAGTTGTGCTAGTTTCTTCTGTACAGCAAAGTGAATCAGCTATATGTATACATATATCTCCTCCCTCTTGGACCTCTCTCCTAGCCCCCCCACAATCCCACCCATCTAGGTCATCACAGAGCACCGAGCTGAGCTCCCTGTTCTATACAGCAGGTTACCACTAGCTACTTTACACATGGTAGTGTATATATGTCAATCCTAATCTCCCAATTCGTCCCACCCTCCCCTTTCCCACCGTGTCCACACGTCTGTTCTCTACCTCTGCATCTCTATTCCTTATATGCAAATAAGTTCATCTATACCATTTTTCTAGGATCCACATATATGTGTTAATATACAATATTTGCTTTTCTCTTTCTGACTTACTTCACTCTGTATGACAGACTCTAGGTCCACCCACGTCTGTACAAATGACCCAATTTTGTTCCCTTTTATGGCTGAGTAATATTCCATTGTATATATGTACCACTTCTTCTTTATCCATTCATCTGTTGATGGACATTTAGGTTGTTTCCATGTCCTGGCTATTGTAAATAATGCTGCAATGAATATTGGAGTGCATGTGTCTTCTTGAATTATGGTTTTCTCAGGGTATATGCCCAGTAGTGGGATTGCTGGGTCATATGGTAGTTCTATTTTTAGGTTTTTAAAAAAATTAATTAATTAATCTGTTTTTGGCAGCGTTGGGTCTTTGTTGCTGCATGTGGGCTTAGTTGTGGTGAATGTGGGCTACTCTTCGTTGTGGTGCATGTGGGCTACTCTTCTTTGTGGTGCACAGTCTTCTCATTGCAGTGGCTTCTCTTGTTGCGGAGCACAGGCTCTAGGCGTGCAGGCTCCAGTAGTTGTGGCACGAGGGCTTAGTTGTTCCGTGGCATGTGGGATCTTCCTGGACCAGGGCTTGAACTCATGTCCCCTGCATTGGCAGGTGGACTCTTAACCACTGCACCACTAGGGAAGCCCTTAATTTAATCTTTTGGTCAGTAGCTGTCCAGTTTCCCAGCACCACTTATTGAAGAGATTGTCTTTTCTTCACTGTATATTCTTACCTCCTTCCTCATAGATTACTTGACCATGGGTGCATGGGTTTATCTCTGGGCTTCTATCCTGTGCCACTGATCTATATTTCTGGTTTTGTACCATACCATACTGCCTTGATTACTGTAGCTTTGTAGTATAGTCTGAAGTCAGGGAGCCTGATTCCTCCAGCTCCATTTTTCTTTCTCAAAATTGCTTTGGCTATTTGGGGTCTTCTGTGTTTCCATACAAACTGTAAACTTTTTTGTTCTAATTCTGTGAAAAATGCCATTGGTAATTTGATAGGGATTGCATTGAATCTGTTGATTGCTTTGGGTAATATAGTCATTTTGACAATATTGATTCTTCCAATCCAAGAATATGGTATATCTATCTCTCCATCTGTCTGTGTCATCTTTGATTTCTTTCATCAGTATCTTATAGTTTTCTGAGTATAGATTTTTGCCTCCTTAAGTTGGTTTATTCCTAGGTATTTTATTCTTTTTGATGTAATGGTAAATGGGGTTGTTTCCTTAATTTCTCTTTCTGATCTTTCATTGCTAATGTATAGGAATGCAAGAGATTTCTGTGCATGAATTTAGTATCCTGAAACTTTACCAAATTCATTGATTAGCTCTAGTAGTTTTCTGGTGGCATCTTTAAGATTTTCAACGTATAGTATCATGTCACCTGCAAAGCATGACAGTTTTACTTCTTCTTTTCCAATTTAGAATCCTTTTATTTCTTTTTCTTCTCTGATTGCTGTGGCTAGGACTTCCAAAACCATGTTGAATAATAGTGGTGAGAGTGGGCACCCTTGTCTTGTTCCTGATCTTAGAGGAAATGTTTTCAGTTTTTCACCATTGAGAATGATGTTGGCTGTGGGTTTGTCATATATGGCTTTTATTACATTGAGGTAGGCTCCTCCACTCCCCACTTTCTGGAGAGCTTTTTTTTATCATAAATCATTGTTGAATATTGTCAAAGGTTTTTTCTGCATCTATTGAGATGATCATATGTTTTTTTTTAAATTTATTTAATTTATTTTTGGCTGTGCTGGGTCTTCGTTGTTGTGCACGGGCTTTCTCTAGTTGCGGTGAGTGGGGGCTACTCTTCATTGCAGTGCGTGGGCCTCTCATTGCGGTGGCTTCTCTTGTTGTGGAGCACGGGCTCCAGGTGCGCAGTCTCAGTAGTTGTGGCTGGCGGGTGTAGTGGCTCCGTGGCATGTGGGATCTTCCCAGACCAGGACCCGAACCCATGTCCCCACATTGGCAGGTGGACCCTCAACCACTGCGCCACCAGGGAAGCCCGATCATATGGTTTTTATTCTTTAATTTGTTAATATGGTGTATCACATTGATTGATTTGTATATATTGAAGAATCCTTGCATCCCTGGGATAAATCCCACTTGGTAATGGTGTACGATCCTTTCAATGTGTTGTTGGATTCTGTTTGCTATTAGTTTGTTGAGGATTTTTGTGTCTATGTCCATCAGTGATATTCTCTTTAATTTTCTTTTTTTGTGATATCTTTGTCTAGTTTTTGTATCAGGATGATGGAGGCCTCGTAGAATGAGTTTGGGAGTGTTTGTCCCTCTGCAAGTTTTTTTTTTTAAAGATGTTTTCTGGCTTTATTTATTAATTAATTTATTAATTAATTTATTTATGGCTGTGTTGGGTCTTCGTCTCTGTGCGAGGGCTTTCTCTAGTTGCGGCAAGCGGGGGCCACTCTTCATCACGGTGCGCGGGCCTCTCACTATCGCGGCCTCTCTTGTTGTGGAACACAGGCTCCAGACGCGCAGGCTCAGTAGTTGTGGCTCATGGGCCTAGTTGCTCCGTGGCATGTGGGATCCTCCCAGACCAGGGCTCGAACCCGTGTCCCCTGCATTGGCAGGCAGATTCTCAACCACTGCGCCACCAGGGAAGCCCCCCTCTGCAAGTTTTAAAAAGAGTTTGAGATGGATAGGTGTTAGTTCTTCTCTGAATGTTTGATAGAATTCATCTATGAAGCCATCTGGTCCTGGACTTTTGTTTGTTGGAAGATTTTATTTGAAGTTTCAGTTTTATTACTTGTGATTGATCTGTGTATATTTTCTAATTCTTCCTGGTTCAGTCTTAGAAAGTTGTACCTTTCCAAGAATTTATCCATTTCCTCCAGGTTGTCCATTTTTGTGGCATATAGTTGTTTGTAGTAGTCTCTTAGGATGCTTTGTATTTCTGTGGTGTCTGTTGTAACTTCTCCTTTTTCATTTCTAATTTTATTGATTTGAGTCCTCTCCCTCTTCTTCTTGATGAGTCTGGCTAATGGGTTATCAATTTTGTTTATCTTCTCAAAGAACCAGCTTTTAGTTTTATTGATCTTTGCTATTGTTTTCTTTGTTTCTATTTCATTTATTTCTGCTCTGATCTTTATGATTTCTTTCCTTCTACTAACTTTGGGTTTTGTTTGTTCTTCTTTCTCTAGCTCCTTTAGGTGTAAGGTTAGATTGTTTATTTGAGATGTTTGTTGTTTCTTGAGGTAGGCTTGTATTGCTATAAACTTCCCTTTTAGCACTGCTTTTGCTGCATCCCATAGGTTTTGGGTCGTCATGTTTTCATTGTAATTTGTATTTAGGTATTTTTTTGATTTCTTCTTTGATTTCTTCAGTGATCTCTTGCTTGTTTAGTCACGTATTGATTAGCCTCCATGTGTTTGTTTTTTTTACGTGTTTTTCCTCTCTAATTGATTTCTAATCTCATAGCACTGTGGTCAGAAAAGATGTTTGATATGATTTCAATTTTCTTAAATTTATTGAGAATTGATTTGTGACCCAAGATGTGATCTATCCTGGAGAATGTTCCGTGTGCACTTGAGAAGAAAGTGTAATCTGCTGTTTTTGGATAGAATGTCCTATAAATATCAATTAAATCTATCTGGTCTATTATGTCATTTAAAGCTTGTGTTTCCTTATTAATTTTCTGTTTCAATGATCTGTCCATTGGAGTAAGTGAGGTGTTAAAGTCCCTCACTATTGTTGTATTACTGTCGATTTCCTCTTTTATGGCTGTTAGCAGTTGCCTTATGTATTGAGGTGCTCCTATGTTGGGTGCATAAATATTTACAATTGTTATATCTTCTTCTTGGATTGCTCCCTTGATCATTATGTAGTGTCCTTCTTTGTCTTTTGTAATAGTCTTTATTTTAAAGTCTATTTTATCTGATATGAGTATTGGTACTCGAACTTTCTTTTGATTTCCATTTGCATGGAATATCTTTTTCCATCCCTTCACTTTCAGTCTGTATGTGTCCCTAGGTCTGAAGTGGGTCTCTTGTAGACAGCATATATATGGATCTTGTTTTTGTATCCATTCAGCAAGCCTGTGTCTTTTGGTTGGAGCATTTAATCCATTCACGTTTAAGGAATTATCAATATGTATGTTCCTCTTACCATTTTCTTAATAGTTTTGGGTTTGTTTCTGTGGATCTTTTTCTTCTCTTGTGTTTCTTGCCTAGAGATGTTCCTTTAGCATTTGTTGTAAAGCTGGTTTGGTGGTGCTGAAGTCTCTTAACTTTTGCTTGTCTGTAAAGCTTTCGATTTCTCTGTCTAATCTGAATGAGATCCTTGCTGGGTAGAGTAATATTGGTTGTAGGTATTTCCTTTTCATCACTTTAAATATATTATGCCACTCCCTTCTTGCCTGAAGAATTTCTGCTGAAAAATCAGCTGATAACTTTATGGGGATTCCCTTGTATGTTATTTGTGGCATTTCCCTTGCCATTTTAAATATTTTTTCTTTGAATTTAATTTTTGTTAGCTTGATTAATATGTGTCTTGGTGTGTTTCTCCTTGGGTTTATCCTGTATGTTACTCTGTGAGCTTCCTGGACTTGGGTGGCTATTTCCTTTCCCATGTTAGGGATGTTTTCGACTATAATCTCTTCAAATATTTTCTCAGACCCTTTCTCTTTCTCTTCTTCTTCTGGGACTCCTATAATTTGAATGTTGGTACGTTTAATGTTGTGCCAGATGTCTCTGAGACTGTCCTCATTTCTCTTCATTCTTTTTTTTTTTTTTTTAATTCAGCTCCTTGGCAGTTATTGCCAACAGTCTATCTTCCAGGTCACTTATTCGTTCTTCTGCTTCAGTTATTCTGCTATTGATTCCTTCTAGTGTATTTTTCATTTCAGTTATTGTTGTGTTCATCACTGTTTTTTTTTTTTTTAAGTTCTTCTTGGTTCTTGTTAAAGATTTCTTTTATTTTCTCGATCCATGCCTCCATTTTATTTCCGAGATTTTGAATCTTCTTTACTATCATTACTGTGAATTCTTTTTCAGGTAGGTTGCCTGTTTCCTCTTCATTTATTTGGTCTTGTAAGTTTTTACCTTGCTCCTCTGCCTGTAATATATTTTTTGTCATCTCATTTTTTTTTTTGATGGCTGGAGCTTTGTTTCTGTCTTGCTGGTTGTTTGGCCTGAGGCGTCCAGCACTGGGTTTGCAGGCAGTTGTGTAGAGTCTTGGTGCTGAGATGAAGACCTCCAGGAGATCTCACACCAATTAATATTCCCTGGGGTCTGAGTTTCTCTGTTAAAAAAAAGGCAACAAACAAAAAGGAGAACAATAACAAAGAATAAAAAATAAAATAAAATTAGAAAATAAATATATATTAGAAAAAATATAAATGAAACAACAACAAGCTAAACAGAACCACAATAGCAGGAAAAAAAAAGGAAGAAAATAATGCCAGAAGAGGTCTTGGGGAGGGTGGGGGAGCAGGGCTTAGGCTCAATGCAGCTGGAGGTGTCCCTTTAAGTGGGTGGGGGAAATGCTGACTGCATTCCTCTCTGACCCCTGAAAGCCTCTCCCCATCCCCGCTAATCCCCACTCTGTGCTTTTACCTCTCCGATCATGGGAACCCCTCCCCTCTCCCAGCTGCCCCTCGGAGGTGCCAGTCCCGTTCCACCTCCACTTTTCCTTCCCCCTTTCTTCCCCCCCATCCTACATGGTCACGTGGGGATTTCTCCCATCCCTTTAGGTGTCTGATGTCCCCCACCAGTGCCTGGTAGGTGCCCTAGTTGTGAGGAGATGCATCCTCCTACTCTGCCATCTTGACTTCTCTTTCTATAGTTGTGTTTTTAAAAAGAATTCCTGACCCTGAAATCATAAAGTATTCTTTTATTCTATTTTTTAAAACTTTATTGTTTTTCTTTTTCACATTTAGATCTAAATTAGAGTTAAGTTTTAACTTTGGTCAATGTCAGTTTATTCTATATTGATATGAAATTATCCCAGTTATCATTTATTGTAAAAAAAACCAAACAAACAAACAGTGACCATCTCTTCTCCATGATTCTGCACTGGCATTTCATTATAAATCAAGTTTCTTGGAATTTTTTTTTGTTCCATTGGTAAATAATTGGTAAATATATATCTACATTTATATATCTTGTACCAAGACCACAATGTCTTAAATATTGTAAATATTATAGCTTTGTCATTGTCTTGATATTTGTTAGAGAAAGTCCACTCATCATTTCTAGAATGTCTTGGTTATTCTTGGCCCTTTGCATTTTCTTTTGTATTTTAGAAACAGTTTGTCAAGTCCTGCCTACCCCCTCACCCAAAGAGGAAACATATTGTAATTTTTTTTTTTGAGACAGTATCATATTTGCCAAATTGGAAAGATTTGACATTTTCACAATATTGAGTCCACTGTCTGAAAATGATGTATCTCTCTACTCATTTGTATCTCTTTAATAGTCTCAATAATATAGCTTTATAGTTTTATTCACATCTTTTAGTGGATTTATTCATTGGTATTTGATACTTCTCATGCTTTAAAATTGTAATTTTAAAAATTAATTTCTACCTTTTTGTGGCCAGTATATAGAAATATTATTAATTTTAAATATTAAACTTGTATCTAGTACTTATGCCAAACTCATGTGCTTGTTCTAATGATTAATCTGTAAATTCTTATATATTTTTCATCTATGCAACCTGCCTCTCCTTCCCTTGTCACACACATAGAATGTAGTCATAGTCTAATTTGTGCCTGGTGTTTAACACCTAGTATTAAATGGAGCAAAATTCTAGACCAGTGTTTCTTAACCAGGGTTGAGAATTTTTTTCAATAAAACATTCCTGTGTCTTACCAGCTTCTATAGGTTTGGGCTAGGGCTTGAGTATATCTGTTCTGAAAAATTTCCCAGATTGTTCTGATGTAAAAACCTGGTTGTAAACCATTGTTCAATACCAATAAAGTAATGTGAAATACAAATCAATTTTCTGTATAATTCAAGCCCTAAATATATTTCACTCTTAACTGTCTGAGTAACTGAGGCAAAAACACTCATTGTTTTGGTTTGCTTGAATTTCCTTTTACTCTTGATTTGATAAGGGTACACTCTAAGAAAACAACCAATAGAAATCTAAATGTTAGATTTATTTGTAAGAAGAAATAGGAATTTAAAAGTGAGATATTTTGAATCTTCTTTTAAAAGAATTTTTGTAGCGTAAGCTAAGAAATGGATGTCTGGAGAAGAGGTGGCTGAATGTTTTTTCTTTTGGCTGAAATCTCAACAAACAACAAGCTACAATGAGTAAATCATTTTTAAATGGATGAGACTAGGAATCCAGATGTTTGGAAGCAAGATACTAGTTGGTAATGTGCTGTAGCCCATCATCCAGCCCCTTCCTGAGGGAAATGATAACAAAGCCAGACTCTCTGCTTTCTAAATATCCTCTAGAAACCAATCTTGTTGTCACCAACATCACAACTTTGTTTCAGCTGGCAATTTGCCAACATCTGCTTGGCAAGGATATTTTTTTCCCTTCAACTCTCAGATATATATTTTCCCATTTTGAAGCACTGAACCCAACACACAGCAAGAAAAGAGTATTGAAAATCACAAAGGCTATATTCTAATCCATTTTCAGGAAAACCTCCAATCTTCTTACTTAAAGTATTATTTTTACCTTCAAAATCTTGGCAGCATAAATTATCAGTGTGTACATCACTGTTTGGAGTAATCCAAATGAGTGAAACATACATGCATATACAACTGTGCAGGTAGTTCTTCACAGTTATTTGGTTTTTGTGAAGAAAAAGGGTCAGATGCAGCAGTTTTAAATTACAGAATATCAAAAACTGCATTTTACTAGCATTTCAACCCCAAGGGTTTATGGATTTTGAAAATGAAATGGTTGGAAGGGGGAAGATTTACTAAACATACAAAATCATCAATAATGTCCATTACATTTTTGCTGGAACAAGGTCACCTTTTTGGTTCTTTGACCACTTTAATGATTGTCAAAATTATCTGATCATTTGTTGAGTGTACAAGTTGTATTTATTGGGAGAGGAGACAGAGAATTTATTTGTTGCTCAGAGGCCAAGTTGGACAGATAGACTACTTCAGCATTGCACAAGCCAGCTGAGAGATAATTAAGTCATTTGAATGTGAGCTTTCTTGGCTTCCCTTTCCCATTTTTTTCCCTTGTCTCTTCTTGGAAGCAAACCATGGCTCTTGTCCCATGTCCTTCCCCCAAGTCTTTTTAACATTCCCTCCTCCAGCCCGAGGTAAGTGTGAAATATTTCTGCTTATTGAGGAAAAAGTGTTGAGAAAAATTACTAGCAAAGATTCATAAAAGAAACCTTAGATTCCTATAGAGCCTTGTGAAAATGTTTCCCTTAACCCTATGTTATCTCAAAATGATCTATATAAGTATCACTTCCCCTTTAGAATGTAAATTCCTGCAGGACAAGATTCTGTCTTATTCTTCTTTGCATTCCTAGCACCTAATATAATAGATGATGAAGAAATGCTACTTGAACCCAAGGAGATAATCTAATCCAACTTCTTTATTTTATGGAGAAGAAAACAGACCCAGAATGCGAAGTGATTTGTCCAAGTTTCTAAGATAATCAGTGGTAATGTCCTACTCTGCAGAAGAGTTTTCAGAACCAGCTTTTATTTTTTTCTGTCACAAACTATTTGCTCACTCTGTGCTGTGCAGACTCAGCCAGAGAGGAACATATTAAGCACACGAGGCCACTTGGAGACATCATAAGAGATTTTGGGCAGTGGGACCATCATTTGGCTGGTGGTCTTTGGCTCTCCACATTTTGTTCTCATAGTCCCAGATGGTAGCATAATTTCACATGCCCAGTGTCTGGCTAAATGATTTTGTCCAAACTCAGTATCAAGAAGATAATATGGTGCAACTTGGGTGGGAACAATAATTTGGAACCTACAACATAAATAATCTGGGCTTTTTAATTTAAGTAAATACATTTGTATCTTGCTACACAAAGGCTAAGTGCAGATCATTTTTATATCTTTGTATCTTCAAATCTAAGTAACTTTTAAAACTTTAAAACCTTTAGGTATTTAAAACCTTTTCTCTTTGTCAAACAAAATTCTGTCACTTCCCCATTTGTACATAATACATACATACATATAAAAATATTAATTGTGTTAACAATATTAAATGTCTTAAAATTGATGATATAACTTAGATGTTTTTAAGACATATATTAGAATGTCAGTATTTCATCACTCTTTGTTTCACAGAGTATTTATTTTGGGGTATTTCATTGCAAGTTAATTCCCCCCGAGTATTTAAAATGGTTTTCCTACATAACTAAAGGTTTGACTTACTTTCTATAAAAATAGAGTGTATTATTCAAAATAAGAGACATTGGTTGCTTTCCAAAAAATTAGTATCAACTATTTAGTTCACATCCGAGCTATAATACAACATTGTTCCTGTTTTGACTGCTGTTTTGACTTAGAATCATTCCTTATTTAATGGCCAACAAATGTTGAATGTGGAGATAGAATTACATACATTGGATTAAACGCCATATACAAATAAATACAGTATGCTGCTGTTTAAGGACTGCTGGGGTAACCTACCATGAAGTATTGAAACATTAAATCCTACTACTTTTCTACTAAGTAATAATATAGGCATGAGGTGCACTGGAGAATAGGAGGTGATGCAGCTATTGAAATCAACAGAATCAGGCATCCTGTCACCAATTTGGGCTGGAAACTTGCCAAGGTAGATTTTATTTTATTTTTTTAACTACTGTTAAAGCTGTCAGAATTAAAATGTACACATACACACACATGCACACTACAAATAGGGACAAAAATTAATACCAGTCAAGGGGTCAGGGACTTTGGGATTTCAGTTTCTTCTCATGTAATACAGCTTAAGTTACTTGTTGGATCATTTCTTTGTCCTCACATCAAGATACCTATTTGGATACAGTGAAACTACCTTTAAATACTTGATGTAATATTTCTTTTTCTGGCTAAAGGCCAGTATCTGTGTTCAGGTCTATATTATTTTTTCCCCATTGGTGAAGCTCTACTTCTCTATAAAACAAAAACCTTTATAGAAATAAAATAGTTGCAAAAATATGTCCATGTCTTTTCTTTTCTCTTTTAATAAGCAGGGTATAATAGATTCAAAGTGTATATCACCTTGGTGCATTGTGGTATTTGGGTAGGACTTAGCAAGCGCAGAAATTCTTGGCATTTCTATAAGCTTTTATTTCTATTATCTCCAATACTTTCAAATTTCAAAGAACAGTTTTGGTGCTAATTACCAGATTTTGACTTTTATGAAAACCCCACACCACATGTCCTGATTTTATAGTTGCATGTGGAATCTGAAATGTGGTTTTATCAAAATAAACTCACACTTTGGTGTGTGGAATTTCACTTGTAAAGTAGAGATCATAATTTCAAAAACAAACACAAATTGCACTTGGTTTTGCTTGAAAAAATAAAATGCTTGGCTGTGATGAGATGAAAAATGTTTTACTCAAGTACTGGATTTTCTCTGAAAAGCATCTCTGGTCAGAGCCAAGTGGTCGTGAACAGCGTCATCTTGCATGTAAGCACCTTGGCATCTCCTTATTTAATTGGTATTTTAAAACAAGGAGGTATTTCCCCCCCTCCACCCTTAACATTATTTCATTCTTTTTCTGAAACCCTAAGATCTGTTCTAACATTTTTTGCTTGTTTGGGTCAAGAGCAGTATTTGTAAGAACTAGTTACTGGGAAAATAGAAGATTCTTAAATTACTAATTAAGTCCAAGAAAAAAATTGAATCCACTGCTATCTAATGAAGAAATATTCAGTTATTTCTTGGGAGGCAGTGTAGCGGAAGACAAATCTGTATTTGAATTCTGGCTCTGCTACCTACTAGCTCTTTTACCTTGAGCAAGTTACATAACCTCTCAATGTCCAAACTCCCTCATCTAATAAAATGGCAATAATTAAAAGAATAATTTTGAAAGTGAAATGAGAAATGAGACATGTAGAATCTCTAGTGAAGTGCCTGGAACATAGTAGCCAGTGAAGCTGCTGGTGCCTGTGATAGCATTTTAAGTTCATGGAAACAGAACAAAATCAAATATCATCAGAACACTTGAGTTACTTAGATTTTTGTTTTATATGTGAAATGAGAAAACAGTTTGTGCTAGTTTTACCTATCATAAACTCTATAAAAATTCTTGATTTTGTTATGCATTAAAGCTATTTCAAAAGAATTAGCCCTCATGATCAAACAGGCCCATAGCCCAGTAACAGAAGTATGCAAGAAAAGTTCCTGCAAGAAAGGGACATACACTTGAGACTCGTTTTGAAATTTATAAGGTACACAATACATCCCTGGAGGCCTCAGAGGGGAGCATAAAGCAGAGAGAGGTGGAGAGTGTGGTCCTGTTGTCAACAGATTTGGGTTGAGAACCACTCCTACCACTTACTACTATAAAGCTTTCAGCAGGTCAATTAGCCTCCCAAAGATGAATAGTGACATTTATTGCAGAGTTATTTTAAGAATCAAATGAAATAATACATCCAAAGTTTTAGCAAGGTCCCTGACACGTGATAAACATTCAATAGATCTCAACATGATTATTAGTCCTCCTTTTCTTTTTTTTTTTTTCCCTCCTTTTCTTTTGAGACTCTTTCTTGGTGACATCTACTTACCTTTCTGGAAAGAACACAAATGGACTAGAATGCACAATTATGCTTTTTTTAAAATTTGAATATTTTAATTAATTAATTATTTTTAACATCTTTATTGGAGTGTAATTGCTTTACATTGTTGTGTTAATTTCTGCTGTATAACAAAGTGAATCACTTATACGTATACTTATATCCCCATATCCCTTCCCTCTTGCGTCTCCCTCCCTGCCACCCTCCCTATCCCACCCCTCTAGGTGGTCACAAAACACCGAGCTGATCTCCCTGTGCTATGCGGCTGCTTCTCACTAGCTATCTATTTTACATTTCATAGCGTATATATGTCAATGCTACTCTCTCACTTCGTCCCAGCTTACCCTGCCCACTCCCTGTGTCCTTAAGTCCATTCTCTACATCTGCATCTTTATTCCTGTCCTGCCCCTAGGTTCTTCAGAACCATTTTTTTTTTTAGATTCCATATATATGTGTTAGCATATGGTATTTGTTTTTCTCTTTCTCACTTACAGCACTCTGTATGACAGACTCTAGGTCCATCCAGCTCACTACAAATAACTCAATTTCATTTCTTTTTATGGCTGAGTAATATTCCATTGTATATATGTGCCACATCTTCTTTATCCATTCATCTGTCGATGGACACCTACGTTGCTTCCATGTCCTCACTATTGTAAAGAGTGCTACAATGAACATTGTGGTACATGACTCTTTTTGAATTATGTTTTTCTCAGGGTATATATGCAGTAGTGAGATTGCTGGGTCATATGGTAGTTCTATTTTTACTCTTTTAAGAAACCTCCAAACTGTTCTCCATAGTGGCTGTATCAATTTGCATTCCCACCAACATTGTAAGAGGGATCACTATTCTCCACACCCTCTCCAGCAGTTATTGTGTTTGTAGATATTCTAATGATGGCCACATTCTGACCAGTGTGAGGTGATACCTCACTGTAGTTTTGATTTACATTTCTCTAATGATTAGTGATGTTGATCATCCTTTCATGTGTTTGTTGGCGATCTGTATATCTTCTTTGGAGAAATGTCTATTTAGGTCTTCTGCCCATTTTTGGATTAGGTTGTTTATTTATTTATTTATTTTAAAAAATATTGAGCTGCATGAGCTGTTTATATATTTGGGGGATTAATTCTTTGTCCACTGATTCACTTGCAAATATTTTCTCCCATTCTGAGGGTTGTCTTTTCATCTTGTTTATGGTTTCTGTTGCTGTGCAAAAGCTTTTAAGTTTCGTTAGGTCCCATTTGTTAATTTTTGTTTTTATTTCCATTTCTCTAGGAGCTGGGTCAAAAAGGATCTTGCTGTGATTTATGTCATAGAGTGTTCTGCCTATGTTTTCCTCTGCGAGTTTGATAGTGTGTGGCCTTACATTTAGCTCTTTGATCCATTTTGAGTTTATTTCTGTGTATGGTGTTAGGAAGTGTTCTAATTTCATTCTTTTACATGGGGCTGTCCAGTTTTCCCAGCACGACTTATTGAAGAGGCTCTCTTTTCTCCATTGTATATTCTTGCTTCCTTTATCAAAGATAAGGTGACCATAGGTGCGTGGGTTTATCTCTGAGCTTTCTATCCTGTTCCATTGATCTATATTTCTGTTTTTGTGCCAGAACCATACTGTCTTGATTAATGTAGATTTGTAGTATAGTGTGAAGTCAAGGAGCCAGATTCCTCCAGCTCCGTGTTTCTTTCTCAAGATTCCTTTGACTATTCAGGGTCTTTTGTGTTTCCATACAAATTGTGAAATATTTTGTTCTAGTTCTGTAAAAATGCCATTGGTAATTTGATAGAGAATGCATGGAATCTGTAGATTGCTTTGGGGAGTATAGTCATTTTCACAATATTGATTCTTCCAATCCAAGAACATGGTATATCTCTCCATCTGTTTGTATCATCTTTAATTTCTTTCATCAGTGTCTTACAGTTTTCTGCATACAGGTGTTTTGTCTCCCTAGGTAAGTTTATTCCTAGGTATTTTATTCTTTTGTTGCAGTGGTAAATGGGAGAGTTTCCTTAATTTCTTTTGCAGATTTTTCATCATTAGTGTATAGGAATGCAAGAGATTTCTGTGCACTAATTTTGTATCCTGCTACTTTACCAGATTCCTTGATTAGGTCTAGTAGTTTTCAGGTAGCATCTTTATGATTTTCTATATATAGTATCATGTCATCTGCACACAGTGACAGCTTTACTTCTTCTTTTCCGATTTGGATTCCTTTTATTTCTTTTTCTTCTCTGATTGCTGTGGCTAAAACTTCCAAAACTATGTTGAATAATAGTGGTGAGAGTGGGCAACCTTTTCCTGTTTCTGATCTTAGTGGAAATGTTTTCAGTTTTTCACCATTGAGAATGATGTTGGCTATGGGTTTGTCATATATGGCCTTTATTATATTGAGGTAAGTGCCCTCTATGGCTACCTTCTGTAGAGTTTTGATCATAAATGGGTGTTGAATTTTGTCGAAAGTTTTTTCTGCAACTATTGAGATTATCATATGGCTTTTGTCCTTCACTTTGTTAATATGATGTATCACATTTATTGATTTGCGTATACAGAAGAATCCTTGTGTTCCTGGGATAAATCTCACTTGATCATGGTGTACGATCCTTTTAATGTGCTATTGGATTCTGTTTGCTAGTATTTTATTGAGGAATTTTGCATCTATGTTCATCAGTGATATTGATCTGTAGTTTTCTTTTTTTGTGACATCTTTGTCTGGTTTTGGTATAAGGGTGATGGTGACCTTGTAGAATGAGTTTGGGAGTGTTCCTCCCTCTGCTATATTTTGGAAGAGTTTGAGAAGGATAAGTGTTAACTCTTCTCTAAATGTTTGATAGAATTCACCTGTTCAGCCATCTGGTCCAGGGCTTTTGTTTGTTGGAAGATTTTTAATCACAGTTTCAATTTCAGTGCTTGTGATTGGTCTGTTTATATTTTCTATTTCTTCCTGGTCAGTCTCAGAAGGTTATGCTTTTCTAAGGATTTGTCCATTTCTTCCAGGTTGTCCATTTTATTGGCATATAGTTTCTTGTAGTAATCTCTCATGATCCTTTGTATTTTGCCAGTGTCAGTTGTTACTTCTCCTTTTTCATTTCAAATTCTATTGATTTGAGTCCTCTCCCTTTTATTCTTGATGAGTCTGGCTAGTGGTTTATCAATTTTGTTTATCTTCTCAAAGAACCAGCTTTTAGTTTTATTGATCTTTCCTATTGTTTTCTTCATTTCTTTTTCATTTATTTCTGATCTGATCTTTATGATTTCTTTCCTTCTGCTAACTTTGGGGTTTTTTTGTTTTTCTTTCTCTAATTGCTTTAGGTGTAATGTTATGTTTTTTATTTGAGATGTTTCTTGTTTCTTAAGGTAAGATTGTATTGCTATATACTTCCCTCTTAGAACTGCTTTTGCTGCATCTCATAGGTTTTGGGTCATCATGTTTCCATTGTCATTTGTTTCTAGGTATTTTTTGATTTCCTCTTTGATTTCTTCAGTGATCTCTTGGTTATTTAATAGCATATTGGTTAGCCTACATGTGTTTGTGTTTTTATTACTGTTTTTTTCCTGTAATTGATATCTAGTCTCATACCATTGTGGTCAAATAAGATACTTGATACGATTTCAATTTTCTTAAGCTTACCAAGGCTTGATTTGTGACCTAAGGTATGATCTATCCTGGAGGATGTTCCATGAGCACTTGAGAAGAAAGTGTATTCTGTTGTTTTTAGATGGAATGTCCTATAAATATCAATTAAGTCCTTCTTGTTTAATGTCACTTAAAGCTTGTGTACCTTGTTTATTTTCATTTTGGTTGAGCTGTCCATTGGTGAAAGTGAGGTGTTAAATTCACCTACTATGATTGTGTTACTGTTGACTTCCCCTTTCAGGCAGTTAGCATTTGCCTTATGTATTGAGGTGCTCCTATGTTGGGTGCATAAATATTTACAATTTTTATATCTGCTTCTTAGATTGATCCCTTGATCATTCTGTAGTGTCCTTCTTTATCTCTTGTAATAGCCTTTATTTTAAAGTCTATTTTGTCTGATATGAGAGTTGCTACTCAGCTTTCTTTTGATTTTCATTTGCATGGGATATCTTTTTGCATCCCTTCATTTTCAGTCAGTATGTGTCCCTAGGTCTGAAGTGAGTCTCTTGTAGACAGCATATATATGGTTCTTGTTTTTGTATCCATTCATCCAGTCTATGTCTTTGGTTGGAGCATTTAATCCATTTACATTTAAGGTAATAATCGATATGTATGTTCTTATTACCATTTTCTGAATTGTTTTGGGTTTGTTATTGTAGGTCTTTTCCTTCTCTTGTGTTTCCCGCCTAGAGAAGTTCCTTTAACATTTGTTGTAAAGCTGGTTTGGTGGTGCTGAATTCTCTTAGCTTTTGCTTGTCTGTAAAGATTTTAATTTCTCTGTGAATCAGAATGAGATCCTTGCTGGGTAGCATAATCTTGGTTGTAGGTTTTTCCCTTTCATCACTTTAAATATATCCTGCCACTCCCTTCTGGCTTACAGAGTTTCTGCTGAAAAATCAACTGTTAACCTTATGGGGATTCCCTTGTATGTTATTTGTTGTTTTTCCCTTTACTGCTTTTAATATTTTTTCTTTGTATTTAATTTTTGATAGTTTGATTAATATGTGTCTTGATGTGTTTCTCCTTGGGTTTATTCTGTATGGTACTCTCTGAGCTTCCTGGACTTGGGTGGCTATTTTCTTTCCCATATTAGGGAAGTTTTCAACTATAATCTCTTCTAATATTTTCTCAGTCCCCTTTTTTTTTTTTTTTTCTTTCCTTCTTCTGGGACCCTATAATTTGAATGTCCATGCATTTAATGTTGTCCCAGAGGTCTCTGAAACTGTCCTCAATGCTTTTCATTCTTTTTTCTTTTTTCTTCTCTGTGGTCATCATTTCCACTATTTTATCTTCCAGGTCACTTATCCCTTCTTCTGCCTCAGTTATTCTGCTACTGATTCCTTCTAGAGAATTTTTAATTTCATTTATGGTGTTGTTCATCATTGTTTGTTTGCTCTCCAGTTCTTCTAGGTCCTTGTTAAACGTTTCTTGCATTTTCTCCATTCTATTTCCAAGATTTTGGATCATCTTTACTATCATTACTCTGAATTCTTTTTCAGGTCGACTGCCTATTTCCTCTTCATTTGTTTTGTCTGGTGGGGTTTTGCCTTGCTCCTTCATCTGCTGTGAATTTCTCTGTCTTCTCATTTTGCTTAACTTACTGTGTTTGGGGTCTCCTTTTCACAGGCTGCAGATTCATAGTTCTTCTTGTTTTTGGTGTCTGCCCCCAGTGGATATGGTTGGTTCAGTGGGTTGTGTAGGCTTCCTGGTGGATGGGACTGGTGCCTGTGTTCTGGTGGATGAGGCTAGATCTCGTCTTTCAGTTAGGCAAGACCGAGTCTGGTGGTGTGTTTTGCAGTGTCTGTGAACTTATTATGATTTTAGACAGCCTTTCTGCTAATGGGTGGAATTGTGTTCCTGTCTTGCCAGTTGTTTTGTATGGGATTGTCCAGCACTGGAGTGTGCTGGTCGTTGGGCGGATCTGGGTCTTAGTTTTGAGATGGAGATCTCTGGGAGAGCTCTTATTGATTGATATTAAGTGGGACTGAGAGGTCTCTGGTGGTCCTATGTCCTGAACTCAGCTCTCCCACCTCAGGGGCTTAGGTCTGACACCTGGCCAGAGCACCAAGACCCTGTCAGCCACATGGCTTTAGGGAAGTCTGAGGTCTTCTGCCATCATTCAGTAGGTGTTCTGTAGGAGTTTTTCCACATGTAGATATATTTTGATGTATTTGTGTGGAAGAAGGTGATCTCCATGTCTTACTCCTCTGCCATCTTGAAGGTCCTCTCTACAATCATGTTTTTAAAGCTTCTCTTTCTAGCCAAGATCCTCATCATTTTATTTGAATGTTTTTCTAGAGAGCTCATGGCTCTATAGAGAGCTACGTTCCATTTCAAGAGAATTGGGTCTTAATTATTTGAATATGATAATCAACCTCCAGTTTCTTTATTTCTTCATCTTGGATATCCTAGAGCATGTGTACACTAGTAGCTGTAGGCTTTTGGACTTTATCATGAGCAACCTTTTTATGAGCCTGTTGTTACACTCTTTATCTTTATGAGATTTATCAAAGTAAGTAACACTGCTGGTTCTGTAAGAATCTCTTATTACATGAATGTTTTACAACAAAGAGGAGCTACTTTATTAAAAGGATCTCATGCTCCAGAGGCTCTTGTGATGTCAAAGATCTAAGTAAGGGTTGCCATTACTATATGAGAAAAAATACATGTTTATTAATGAGAAATAAAAGTTTGTCAATTGATTGGGTAGTCCTCAATTTTTTATATTCTTCTTCCTTTGTTTCTTTCCCCTAATCAATTTCATTTGTTTATTCAACAAATATTTCTTGAATGTTACAATGTCCTAAGCCTTGCCAAAGAGGCAAGTAAAACAGGCAGAACCTCTGTTGTCAATGAACTACTAATGATTCTCACAGTGGGCTGCACATTAGAATGATTGGGGATTTGTTTATAAAAAGATCCACACCCAAGGATTATATCTGAGTCATCTGGGGTGGGCGAAGAGGCAGGTGGAATCTACTACTTCAGAGAGTCTGACAAAGGCAGTGTGTTGCACTATAGTGGTCAAGAAGTAGAGGGTAGGAGATGGATGTGGTGGAGAAGCAGGAGCCTGAGCTCAGAGCAAACGCCCCAGAAGCTGCTACTTAAAATAAAACTGGGTTTAACAAAATATTTATTCAGATTATCAAATGCAATCCTTTTTCAGGAACCCTCCTACACTGTTGGTGGGAATGTAAATTGGTACAGATGCTATGGGCAACAGTATGGAGGTGCCTTAAGAAACTAAAAACTGAGCTACCATATGACCCAGCAATCCAACTCCTGGGAATATATCCAGAGAAACACATGGTTCAAAAGGATACATGTACCCCAATATTCATTGCAATGCTCTTTACAATAGCCAAGACTTGGAAGCAGCTTAAATGTCCATTGACAGATGAATGGATAAAGAAGATGTGGTACATATATACAATGGAATATTACTCAGCCATTAAAAGGAATGAAATAATGCCATTTGCAGCAACATGGATGGACCTGGAGATTATCATACTAAGTGAAGTAAGTCAAACAGAGAAAGACAAATATCATATGATACTGCTTATATGCAGAATCTTAAAAAAATGATAGAGACGAACTTACTTACAAAACAGAAACAGACTCACAGACTTAGAGAACCAACTTATGGTTACCGGGGGGGGGGGGGAAGGGAGGAGGAGAGGGATACATTGGGAGTTTGGGACTGACATGTACACACTGCTATATTTAAATTAGATAACCAACAAGGACCTACTGTGTAACACAGGGAACTCTGCTCAATGCTCTGTAATAACCTAAATGTGAAAAGAATTTGAAAAAGAATAGGTACATGTATATGTATAACTGAATCACTCTGCTGTACACCTGAAACTAGCACAACTTTGTTAATCAACTATAATCCAATATGAAATAAAAATTAAAAAAAATAAAGAGCAATCCTTTTTCAATTTTACAATGAGAGTTGGATATTAAAAAGAGCCTTCTGAAGGACTTGTGCCTCATTCCAAATATATACTACAATTTGAAATCTGCATAATGTGGTCTTCACATTAGCTTTTCAAAGCAGGAAAAATGGGCCTCAAATATCTATCGTAAAATTTTCTTAATCACTTGAACTACAGATGCTAATTCTTTCATCTCCTTTCTCTTGCAACATTTTTTTAGTAGAATATTTCATGCATCCAAATGCCATGAATTATTCACTAAAGGTTATGAACACACACTTCCTTTTTACTTGGCTATTTATACATAGTTTTCCAAGTCCATTGGTTAACTTATCATGTGACTTCAATGTCATCACTTACTTACAACAAAGATAGGATGACAGAGTAGAGTAAAATGACAGTGGTAAAAGTGTGAGAATTTTGGAATTCATTAGTATCATTGGCATGTATATTTCCTGAAACTTACTTAAAATTATATCTGGATAAAGTTATGAGTTGTGATGCTTTTAATCTGCAGCCATAATGTGGATCTGACTTAATTTTATTGCATGTTTAGAAGGATGGATGAATGCATGAAAAAGTCATCTAATGGTCTATTAAAACATTGATTTGTTTGAGTCATTAATGCATAATGAAATGTATACTGTAAGGAACTACTGAAACATATTTCTTTGGCTATAATTCAAGAATGCTTATGTGATTGGAGAGAATTATTTTTCCAGGAGAATAAAGTTTAATAGTAATCAGATGTTCATTCTGGAAACACAAGGATAGTAATAATATTTTTGGAAATGATATTCCAATGTTTGCCTTATATTGAGCCTGTTGTTTTTGTTGGTGCAGAACCACACTTATAACCAGAATACATAGAGAAACAAATCTTGCTTTTTTGGGTATTTTTAATTCTTCTTCTTTTACAGTTTGGCAGTTCTAGAAGCCAGAATGAACTTCCATAGAGAAGCCCAAGGACGTCATGGTAATACTTGCTCACTGTTCTAGCAACCTGAACCTAAGTGTAGGTTTCCTGTATCATACAGCTCCATTGACCTGTGTTTGAGTGATGCCCCCATTTGTGCAAAATGGCAGAGTTACCTACGCAAAAGCATTTGATTTCTGTGACATATTCAAATCTGTGAGATTATCACACTACTGAGGAGAGTGGTTTTAAAGATTTTTTGAATGTTGTACTATAGTCAATAGGCTATTAGGTAAATATATGAGCTATATTTCTTTCATTTAATTGGAGGAAGTGCAAAAGAGACGTACTTGCCAGTAGAGAGGCTGGTAGGTTTTAGAAATATTAAGTGGAAGAGAAAGTCAAGGGAAGAGAATATCCTGAGCTGGAAACTGACAGAAGGAAGAATGAATTAAATCTTGTCAATTCTTATCTCCTTGAATTTCTTGATTCTGTGTCCTTCTATACCTCCTCACTGCCATTGTTTTAGTTCTTTCATATTTTTATCATTTTATGTAGTTGCTCTTGCAACCTCTAGTCTTAAATCAATCTTTACCCTGAACTCTTCTTCCAGAGTAATCTTTCGGGATAAAAATCCAAACATATTAGGGGTATATTCAGATTCCTTTATGACCTGGTTCTGGTTACCTTTCCAGCTTCATTTACTCTTAGCATTCTAGGCTTCAAGAATACTTTTTTGGACTTTTCCTAACACTGATATTCCTCCTTTCTCCCAGTCCTTTGCAAACTTCCTACCTTTAGTTACTATGACTAGAACTTTAAGACTTGGCTTTGACATCACTTCCACTAGCAAGTGTTCCCTGACAATTCCATACCTCCAATAAGAGCTCTGTACAATCTTCTTGTAACTCTTGCTAAGGGGCATTTTAATCAAGTATTGACTGATGTGTCTCACCTCACTGGATTTAATCTCATGAAGACTTGGATTGGGTTTTTTTAGTCTTACATTCCCAGGATCTGACATAATGCTTGACATCTATTAATTGCTTAAAACTCATGTGTAGAATGAATGAGCAGTTAAGTGAATAAATAAATAATTAAGGAGTGAATGAAGGAGCCAGAAAGGAATGGGAAGATTTGGGAAAGCAAAGGGAAAAAAAGCCCACAGTTTTATTTTTAATATTTAAATTTTTTCCGTTAATTTTTTTTTAGTTAAAAATTTCTTGATATTTTTGATTCTGTCATGCCAGTTACAGTATCTTCTCCCTTGACTCAAACCAATAAAGAAGACTTAGGAGATACACACACACATATATATATATATATATACACACACAAACATACATATATATATATATGAAGTAGCAATCATTATCCCTCATTTTTATCTTGTCCTATTAGAATCCTACACTATCTACATATCATTTGTTTTTTTCTGCATAAACCTTAATATAGAATTGATTGTTCAGAAGAAGATTATTAAATCTTTACTGGTAAAGTTATACTGTGGGACTAGCAGCCTGTGAAAAGGCAGATGAGTGAGCTAAACATGGTGGGAGACAGTCCCGGGATGTAAGTCACAGGGCTATCTGCCTGGTCATCAAAGATTGCTCTTTAAAAAATAGAACTCTTGAAAGGCTAAGATCAAGAAAGATCCTGCAGGTAAGAACATGCAGCAGATCCATTTATTGGAAGTTGCATAGTTTGAATTTGCTTATGATGTCCTATGAAAGCTCCACAAATGGCAGATTAGTACAGTTGGGTAGATCCATGATCATGGATTCTACTGTGATAAGGGTCAATTGGCTTAGCTCTGGTGTGACATTTTGCATGTGATAGGCAAACTATAAAGCATGGTCCTGATAAAAATGTTGACAAGAGAGGACTCAGACTCAGATAAGCAGAATTTTCACTTCAATTTACTCCTAACCTGGTAATCAAGCAGATTAAAAAAAAAATGAGGGTGGACATAGCTTTTCAAAGGCTCCCCAGTTCCTCTTCTGTCAGAGGAGCACCTAAAGTTCAGGGATCAGTGTGTTTAGCCCAGAGAGGAATTCACTATGAAGCTTGGGATCAAAGATGGCTTACTTGACTTCCTATAGGCTGGGGATGTGGCTGTGCCAGTGCACAAGTACTCAACTTACTACTCTATAAGACAATTTTTACTGCACCACAGTTATATACTTCTGGGGGTCTAGTTCTTGCTGTATCACCAAGGCTATGATGACTATGGCTACACACCTATGGCTACACACCTGCCCAGGTATTTCATGAATATATTTTGTTATTCAAAAACTTTCCTTAAGCCAGGGAATAGGACAGATAAACAGAAATTGACCTTGGCTCTTAAAACAAAACAAGCTAAGGGAAACTGTACTCATTATACTTTTATTTTAACTGGGTTTTTTTGGTTATCCAATATCCTTACTTCCCAGTTTTCATTTGGGTATCTTACTCTCCCCAAATCCTACTCTCCCCAAATCCTGCCCTCAGCTCTGTGGTGAATGCTTTAGGAAGGAACCTGTGATCCTGTTTAGTCAGTAGAACTTTAAGATTCAATCCCAGACCCTTAATTGGCACCCTCTCACTCACGCTTTCTTACAGGCTTTGTACAGGGTGTGATGTGAGGCTGGAGCTGTGGTGGCCAATTTGTCAAGAGGATGAGCCTTTTTGAGAATGAAAAGAAGAAAATTCCAATGGCAGAGGCAGAAAAACAGTATCTTGGTATCAACATTTGAGTCTTTATACACCCAGTTCTACCTCTGCATTTGCACTTACCTGGGTGGATAAATCCTGTTGGCTTAAGAAAGTTTGTGTTGAATTTTTGTCTTTTAAATCTTGTAGAGTTCTGATAACACAGTATGCTCAGTTGAAGGAGAATCAGTGGGTCTGGTAAATGCACAAAAGTGCCCTATACGTGCAGTAAATATTTGTGGTCCTATTTGTGACCTTCCTTTTTGCCTTCCACCTAAGGCAGTAGTTGTACACTCCCACTAACCATAATCATATACATGCACTTCGTAAATGAGTGTGTCTCATAGTCTTTGTGACTCATGAATGTTGCTGCTTGAAAGCTTTCAGGATTTTAGGTGGCTCTACCTCTTATTAGTGCTGCTGTGTCCAGCAATCAAGGCCTCATCCCACTACAGAGGCAGCATATGTACTGGCATGTGAAAACTCTAGCAATCGTATTCTGTGAGAGTCAGAGATGGTCCGAGTCATCTGAACAGTCCTCCAGTGCATCTGTCTCATATGCTGCATATGATTTGTGAGAAGTATCCCTCCAGTTTTCCTATAAAACTAACATCAGTGTTTACCTATAAACAGACACAGAAGTCACTGCCGACTGTACTCTGCTTTGTATACAATCCTATTATATAAAGAGCTCAAGCAGCATGTCTGTCTGCCTAGATGTGTGTGTTCTCCTTCTCCAGCTGCCAACCACCTAAATTATTCAGCAAACCCTGATCATGCCAAGTTTTTAGTCAACAATGGAGATCCTGCCAAAGAGCTAATAATGTTAAAAAAAAAAAAAAGCAATGTTTGTGACAATTAACAGAGCCTGCAGCCTGCAACGCACGTTGGACTCATTTGTAAAGGAAAATTTAAATGATATGCTTCATTATAAATGGTCCCATGCAGCACATTGCTAATCAACCAAAGCAGCTTCTTCTCCTCCCCCCGCCCTTCTTTCCTATCTGATAAACCCAAATGGCAGCACTGTGTCAAGGCTCTTGGCCACTGCTTGCTGTAGCTATAAACATGGTGTGGTTATCTATCAGTATTCTAATCAGCTTAGCTCAAACTGAATAATTATCTCTAACATGGATGAATAGAGCAGTAGCCTCTTATCTTGTCTATTAATAATCACAAATATAACTTCATGGCCAAATCAAGAGGTATGTTACTGTTCCCCTGGGAGCCTGTTTGGGTAAAACCCCCTGTGACTGCACCAGTCTAAGGAGTGCAGCTGGGACAGTGAGCCCATAATGATGGGCTGACAGCTGCCAAACCCAGCAAGTCCTCCCCCACTCTTGGCAGAGAGAGAGAGAAAGACATTGACTGGGGAAGTGGGGCTGATTCTCCATACTAAATAACAATTATTTCTCAAATAATGTTTTGAGATAAAGGGAGAGGAAAGAGGACAGAAGACTGTTGCTGGATCTCCAAATTCCAGTCTCAGCGAAATAAAACTCCACAGCCCAGACCAGCCCAGCTAATGGGCAGCACATGAGCACCAGTTACCTTCACTTCTAAAGCATGTCTCTGTTCCTTCTGCTAAGACACTTCACATAACTAAATCCTTCAGGCCATTAAAATGTTTCATTTGTAGAAATGGTCCCTCTGTAAGTTTGCCTTTTTAACACAAAGGGTCAAAAGTGTTTGTAAGAAAGGGCACAATAATATTTTTAGTATCTTATATTTTTTCTTCCTGTTTTATTGAGATATAATTGACATACAGCTCTGTATAGGTTTAGTGATTTGACCTGATTACCACAATGAAATGATTACTACAATAAGTTTAGTGAACATTCATCATCTCATATAGATACAAAATAAAAGAGAAAGAAAAAAAATTTTTCCTTGTGATGAGAACTCAGGATTTCCTCTCTTGACAACTTTCATATATAACATACAGCAGTGTTCATTATAGTAACCATGTTGTAGTCATTACATTCCCAGTACTCATTTATCTTATAACTGGAATTTTGTACCTTTTCATGGTCTTCATCCAGTGCCTCCTTCCCTCACCCCCATTTCTGGTAATAATAAATCTGATCTCTTTTTCTATGAGTTTGTTTGTTTGTTTATTTTTGAAGTATAATTGACCTACATCACTATGTTAGTTCCCTGTGCACAACAAAGTGATTCGATGTGTCTATATATTACAAAATGATCACCATGATTAGTCTAGTTACCCTCTGTCACCACAAAAAGATATTACATTAATATTGCCTGTATTCCCCATGCTGTACATTTCATCCCCATGACTCATTTATTTTGCAACTGGAATTTTGTACCTCTTTATCTCCTCCATCTATTTCACTCATAGCACCCCACTTCTGGCACCCTCCTGTTTGTTATCTGTATCTATAAGCCTGTTTCTGGTTTGTTATGCTGGTTCATTTGTTTTGTTTTCTAGATTTCACACATAAGGGAATCATATGTTATCTGTCTTTCTCTGGCTTATTTCACTTGGCATAATACCCTCTAGGTCCATCTATGTTGTCGCAAATAGCAGGATTTCATTCTTTTTTATGGTTGAGTAATATTCCATTGTGCATATGTGTGTGTGTCTGTGTGTGTATAAAACTTCTTTATGCATTTATTGATGTGCACTTAGGTTGCTTCCATATCTTGACTATTGTAAATAATGCTGCAATGAACATAAGGGTGCATATTTTTTTTGAATTAGTGTTTTTGTTATCTTCCGAAAAAAAGTCAGAAGTGGAGTTACTGGATCATATGGTAGTTCTATTTTTAACTTTTTGAGGAATCTCCATACTGTTTTTCATAGTGGCTGCACCAATTTACCTCCCCACCAACAGTGCACAACAGTTCCCCCCCCCCTTTTTTTTTTTTAATTTTTATTTATTTTTGGCTGTGTTGGGTCTTCGTTTCTGCGCGAGGGCTCTCTCTAGTTGTGGCGAGTGGGGGCCACTCTTCATCGCGGTGCGCGGGCCTCTCACTGTCGCGGCCTCTCCTGATGCAGAGCACAAGCTCCAGACACGCAGGCTCAGTAGTTGTGGCTCACGGGCTTAGTTGCTCCGCGGCATGTGGGATCCCCCCAGACCAGGGCCTGAACCCGTGTCCCCTGCATTGGCAGGCAGACTCTCAACCACTGCGCCACCAGGGAAGCCCCCCCCCTTTTTTTTTAACAAATTTATTTATTTTATTATTTTATTTAATTTATTTATTGTTTCTGGCTGTGTTGGGTCTTCGTTGCTCTGCAAGGGCTTTTCTCTGGTTGAAGCAAGTGGGAGCTACTTTTCATTGTGGTGCACGGGCTTCTCATTGTGGTGGTTTCTCTTGTCATGGAGAACGGGCTCTAGGCACACGGGCTTCAGTAGTTGTGGCTCGTGGGATCTAGAACGCAGGCTCAGTAGTTGTGGCACATGGGCTTAGCTGCTCCCTGGCATGTGGGATCTTCCCAGACCAGGGATCAAACCCATGTCCCCTGCACTGTCAGGCAGATTCTCAACCACTGAGCCACCAGGGAAGCCCAAGAGTTACCCTTTCTCCAACATTCTCACCAACACTTGTTATGTGTTGTCGATTTGATGATAGCCATTCTGACAGGTGTGAAGTGATATCTCATTGTGGTTTTGATTTGCATTTCCCAGATGATCAGAGATGTTAAGCATCTTTTCATGTGTCTGTTGGCTATCTGTATGTCTTCTTTGGTAAAATATCTATTGAGGTCCTCTGCCCATTTTTTAGTTTGTTTTTTGTGTGTGTGTGTATCTGTTTTTTGATGTTGTTTTGTATGAGTTCTTTGTGTATTTTGGATATTAACCCCTTATCAGATATATCTTATCCCATTCAGTTAGTGGTCTCTTTGTTTTGTTGATGATTTCCTCTGCTATGCAAAAGGCTTGCTTTATGTAGTCCCATTTTTAAATTTTTGCTTTTTTGTCCTTGCCTGAGGAATCAGATCCCAAAAAATATTATTAAGACCAATGTCAAAGAGCATATTACATATGTTTTCCTCTATAAGTTTTATGGTTTCAGGTTTTACATTTAAGTCTTTAATCTATTTTGAGTTTATTTTTGTATGTGGTATGAGATTGTAGTCTAGTTTGGCTCTTTTACATGTAGCTGTCCAGTTTTCCTAACACCATTTATTGAAGAGGCTATCTTTTCCCCATTGTATATTCTTGCCTTTTTTGTCATGGATTAATTGGCCCTATAAGAGTGTGTTCGTTTCTGAGCATTTTATCCTGTTCCATTGATCTATGTGTCTGTTTTTGTGCCTATACAACAATGTTCTGATTACTGTAGCTTCATAGTATAGTTTGAAATCAGGGAGCATGATACCTCCAGCTTTGATCTTCCATCTCAAGAATTTTTTGGCTAATTGGGGTCTTTTGTGTTTCCATACAAATTTTGGAATTATTTGTTCTAGTTCTGTGAAAAATGCTATTGGTATTTTGATAGGGATTACGTTGAATCTGTAGATTGCCTTGGGTAGTATGGTCATTTTAAGAATATTAATTCTTCCAATCCATGAGCACAACATATTCTTCCATTTGTTTGTGTCATCCTTGACTTCTTTCCTCAATGTCTTATAGTTTTCTGAGTACAGGTCTTTTACCTCCTTGGTTAGATTTATTCCTTGGTATTTTATTGTTTTTGATGCAATTGTAAATGGGATTGTTCTCTTAATTTCTCTTTCTGATAGTTTGTTGTTAGTGTATAGAAATGCAACAGATTTCTGTATATTAATTTTGTATCCTGCAAGTTTACTTAATTCATTAATATTTCTATTAATGTTTTGGGGACATCTTTAGGATTTTTTATATATAGTATCATGTTATCTGCAAACGGTGACAGCTTTACTTCTTCCTTTCCAAATTGGATTCCTTTTATTTGTTTTTCTTGTCTGATTGCTGTGGCTAGTAGGACATTATACTTTTAAAAACAAGTTCTCATGTGCACTGTGGTGCCCCCCCCCAACCTTGTTTTAATTCATGTGTGTCAATTTGTTTAAAGCTGTGGGCCTTCTCCTCATAAAAATAATACTCATTGGTAAATTTATACAAAATCTGCCTAAGAATTAAGGGGGTTCACAGTCTTTCTAAAGACTACTTGTGCATTTTAAAGGGGTCTAATAGGCACCAGCTTAAAAACACCTGGCTTAAACACAAAAACTAAACAACGAAGACTCCAAGAATAGAAGTAGAGCCCCTAATTGTGAAATGAACTATGTTTTCATAGAATTAATTGGTCCATAGAACATTGTTAAATCAGAGTTTCTGTAAGAGGATGAAAAGAGGGCTAGGACTTCCGATTCTGCCATTTTGTTGACACCATTCCCAGTGAACTGTGTTTTAAAGTTACAAGGCTAAGTTTGTCTTATAAAGATTATTTTGAAAACTCTGTGGTGGCTGTGGGTTTTTTAACTGGCTATTGCTCTAGGTTATCCCCACAGAAGTCTATTTAACCCCAATAAATCCAAAATAGGGTATACATCCTGTGGACTCTGTAATCATGTTTGTTAGGCAAAAGGGTAGAGTGTGAAGAGAGACAGATGATTGTATTTGGGAAGATGGAAGTGGTTGAAGACTTTAACAGAGAGTTTTCAGTGGCTTGCTGGGAGAAAAATCTAACAAGTGGGTTGAGGATAGAAAGAGGGATGAGGAAGTAAATGCAGATGGGAAAAATGACAACATGTTCTAATGATGATGAGATGGACCAACAGAAAAAGAAAGATGATAATGCAGGGGAAAAAAAGTATACTTGCAAGAGCAAAAACATTGACTATAAGGGGGCCAGGCTAGAATTCACATGTAGAAATATAAGGATTGTTTTTAGATAAGAACAGATATATTTTGTTCACTTCTTACAACTAATGGGAAAAATCCTATCTGGAATTACAGGATTTATGTGTTTCTTTATCTGTCAGCTTCAATTTCCTGGACTGGTTGAAACCTCTGTAGGGGATTCAGTGATTGGTAGCTCCAAACTTGCATCTTTACAGTGTCTTGAACATCCAAATTACAGATGATGGAAATGGAGAGAGAAACAAGCAGGTTCTTAACTTAAAAATAATAGAGCAAGAAGGCAGTTCAGAAACCAGAAGTGACTCTGACTTCCACAGTGCTTTGCTAATCCTTCAAACTCCCATGCTATTCCCCCATACCCTCCTAAAGCTTTCCCTAGGCAAGGAGAATTACCATTAGTTGCTGTGATTACACTTTCTGTGAAAACTTAAAGGCTTTGTACAACTCATTTCCAGGTTGAAGTTTATTGTGGAGAAATCTGAGGCTAACCTGAATTTCTCTCCCTATAGATGATTTGATCTTTTTGCCAATATGCATAAGGGGATCTTTATATTTGAAGTTTAGCCTCTTTACCAGGATATGACCATTTGTATCATCTTTTCCCCAATCTGGGACATAGTGTGCTTTTTTTCTATTTGAAAAGCTTTTTTTTCCTGGAAATCTTTCTTTTATAAAACCTTTGAAATATATTTTTCTATTTCATTTGTTGAGATTTCATATTTCAGGAATACCAATCATACATATATTGAATCTCCTTTGTCTCATTTGTCATACTTCATATCTATTATTATCTCTTAAAAAAATTTAAAATCTAGGTTCATTTCCATTTTTTTTAAGAATTTTTATTTTATTTTATTTATTTAATTATTTTTGGCTGTGTTGGGTCTTCGTTGCTGTGCACGGACTTTCTCTAGTTGTGGTGAGCAGGGGCTACTCTTCATTGTGGTGTGTGGGCTTCTCATTGCCGTGGCCTCTCTTGTTGCAGAACATGGGTTTTAGGTGCATGGGCTTCAGTAGTTGTGGTTCATGGGCTTTAGAGCACAGGCTCAGTAGTTGTGGCTCACGGGCTTAGTTGCTCTGTGGCATGTGGGATCTTCCCAGACCAGGGCTTGAACCCATGTCCCCTGCATGGCAGGCGGATTCTTAACCACTGCAACACCAGGAAGCCCCATTTCCATATACTTTTGTTCATTTTTCTCATTCCTAACTTCCATATGTCTAACTGTATCATCAGCAGTGTTTGTTCTCTTTTGTGTTGCCTACAATGCGACCTTTGATTCTAGTTCTCCCTTCCATTTCTTATCCTAGCTTTTGCTGCTTTGTGTTTATATATCCTTCATGTATTGCTTTATTTTCCCTTTCCTAGGCTCTTCTACTGAGTTTATGGCAAGATATTTAATCATGGTTTTTAACTGCTCAATGGTAATTTTTTTGTTTATATATATGTATGTGAGTGTATATATATATAATACATATATATATAAAATGCTGACTGTTCTTTGTCTGCCATTTGTTTATTTGTAATATTTGTATATAGATACTGTTTTGATAATTATAGATAATTAGTCATTTTTGAATTATAAGAATTCTACATGAATCTTTTATTTATCAGAGCTTCATGGAGGGGAGGGGTTAATGAGGTGTTCTGGGCTAATGTTCTTGGCTCATGCTCAAGATTCTTGTGTATGTGTATGTGTATTGGGGTGGGGGGTTGTCTTACTCTTTATTTATTCCCAGCCAACAAAAATATGCAACTCTAGGGCTGCTTGAAATTTAGAATAGCTTTCCTCTTTGATGTCTCATGTACACACTGGTTCCAGCAAAAATAGTCTGACCATACATTTCCTCATTCTGCCCAGCATTGCCTCCTTCTTTTCATGTCAGTGATGTCCTAAACAAGTTACCATTTGTAATCCATGCATTCAATATCATTATCTCAATAAGTGTTTTTGCTTCCTTGTTTTCATCTTCAGGGTATTTTGACTTATTTTGGAGAAATAGTTTCTTCTTTCTTTGTTTGAGATCAGTAGTTGCAAGTGACTTTCTGTTCCTCTACTCGATCTTTAACTTTGTCATTTATTAAATTTGGTGCAATAGGCAACACTCGATTTTGTTTAAGATAGAGCTTGTGTTCCCACTCTTACTCCCAGAGACCCTTAAACTTATAAAAATAAAATTCCTTAGCACATATAAATTAAAAATTTTCTAATAGTTTTATATATAACATTGTATTTATTCTGACATCCTAAAGCCAGAAGTCAGAAATAATTTCTTAATGCTTGCTTATTACAAGCATTAAGGACATTTACACTTGAACTAGAATCTCAAGGTTTTCCTAGTATCATGAAAAAACTGATGGAAGAGAGATTTGGGCCAGGTGCACTTTCAATCTTTCTAAATTGACATCTGGCAGAAGCTAATTATATTCATCCATCCATTGTTCAGGATTCTTTTTGCTGAAAAGGAAAGAAACCCAAGTCAAAATATTTTAGCTAAAATGAGGGATTTGTTGCCTCACATGACCAGATTATGGGAAAGTGAGGAGTAGAGCTGGCTTTGTGGACAAATGGAAGTGGGGACTTAAGTACCATCAGACTTCCTTTTGCTTCATCTCTCCTCTTTGTTCCTTTATGTGTCAGCTTCAATTTCCTGGACTGGCTAAAATCACTTTAGGGGATTCAATGATTTGTAGCTCCAAATTTGCATTTTTATAGTGTCTTGAACACCCAAAAGAAAGAGACTTTTTCTCCGTCAGCACCAGTGTGAAAAATCACCTGGGGAACAATTCTGATCAAGCTGGCTGAATACTGGTGCCTGTCCCTTGCAGCTCTCATTCTAGCCAGGCTTTGCCTTGCCTATGTGTCCAACCTATGCACAAGAAAAGCAATGTCGATGATTGGAAGAAAGAAGTGGGGAGGAAGGACATGGAAGGGCAAAAACAATAGTCACTACACAAATCTAATTGTGATTATAAGGTACTATGTAGAAGTTTTTCACGTTGCCTTTCCATGAACAATGTTATATCATTTTTTTTTAATATCTTTTTTTTTAAACATCTTTATTGGAGTATAATTGCTTTACAATGGTGTGTTAGTTTCTGCTTTATAACAAAGTGAATCAGTTATGCATATGCATATGTCCCCATATCTCTTCCCTCTTGCATCTCCCTCCCTCACACCCTCCCTATCCCACCCACCCCTCTAGGAGATCACAAAGCACCGAGCTGATCTCCCTGTCCTATGCGGCTGCTTCCCACTAGCTATCTATTTTACATTTGGTAGTGTATATATGTCCATGCCACTCTCTTACTTTGTCCCAGCTTACCATTCCCCCTCCCAGGATCCTCAAGTCCATTCCCTAGTAGATCTGCATCTTTATTCCCATCTTGCCCCTAGGTTCTTCTGAACTTTTTTTTTTCCCTCTCTTTTTAGATTCCATATATATGTGTTAGCATACGATATTTGTTTTCCTCTTTCTGACTTACTTCACTCTGTATGACAGTCTCTAGGTCCATCCACCTCACTACAGATAACTCAGTTTCATTCCTTTTTATGGCTGAGTAATATTCCATTGAATATATGTGCCACATCTTCTTTATCCATTCATCTGTTGATGGACACTTACATTGCTTCCATGTCCTGGCTATTGTAAATAGAGCTGCAATGAACATTTTGGTACATGACTCTTTTTGAATTATGGTTTTCTCAGGGTATATGCCCAGTAGTGGGATTGCTGGGTCGTATGGTACTTCTATTTTCAGTTTTTTAAGGAACCTCCATACTGTTCTCCATAGTGGCTGTATCAATTTACATTCCCACCAACAGTGCAAGAGGGTTCCCTTTTCTCCACACCCTCTCCAGCATTTATTGTTTGTAGATTTTTTTGATGATGGCCATTCTGACCAGTGTGAGATGATATCTCATTGTAGTTTTGATCTGCAATTCTCTAATGACTAATGATGTTGAGCATTCTTTCATGTGTTTGTTGGCAATCTGTATACCTTCTTTGGAGAAATGTCTATTTAGGTCTTCTGCCCATTTTTGGATTGGGTTGTTGTTTTTTTGATATTGAATTGCATGAGCTGCTTGTAAATTTTGGAGATTAATCCTTTGTCAGTTGCTTCATTGACAAACATTTTCTCCCATTCTGAGGGTTGTCTTTTCGTCTTGTTTATGGTTTCCTTTGATGTGCAAAAGCTTTTAAGTTTCATTAGGTCCCATTTGTTTATTTTTGTTTTTATTTCCATTACTCTAGGAGGTGGGTCAAAAAGGATCTTGCTGTGACTTATGTCATAGAGTGTTCTGCCTATGTTTTCCTCTAAGAGTTTGATGGTGTCTGGTCTTACATTTAGGTCTTTAATGAATTTTGAGTTTATTTTTGTGCATGGTGTTAGGGAGTATTCTAATTTCATTCTTTTACATGTAGCTGTTCAGTTTTCCCAGCACCACTTATTGAAGAGGCTGTCTTTTCTCCACTGTATATTCTTGCCTCCTTTATCAAAGATAAGGTGACCATATGTGTGTGGGTTTATCTCTGGGCTTTCTCTCCTGTTCCATTGATCTATATTTCTGTTTCTGTGCCAGTACCATACTGTCTTGATTATGGTAGCTTTGTAGTATAGACTGAACTCAGGGAGCCTAATTCCTCCAGCTTCGTTTTTCTTTCTCAAGATTGCTTTGGCTATTCAGTGTCTTTTGTGTTTCCATACAAATTGTGAAATTTTTTGTTCTAGTTCTGTGAAAAATGCCAGTGGTAGTTGGATAGGGATTACACAGAATCTGTAGATTGCTTTGGGTAGTAGAGTCATTTTCACAATGTTGATTCTTCCCATCCAAGAACATGGCATATCTCTCCATATATTTGTATCATCTTTAATTTCTTTCATCAGCATCTTATAATTTTCTGCATACAGGTCCTTTGTCTCCTTAGGTAGGTTTATTCCTAGATATTTTATTCTCATTGTTGCAGTGGTAAATGGGAGTGTTTTCTTAATTTCACTTTCAGATTTTTCATCATTAGTGTATAGGAATGCAAGAGATTTCTGTGCATTAATTTTGTATCCTGCTACTTTACCAAATTCATTGATTAGGTTTAGTAGTTTTCTGGTAGCATCTTTAGGATTCTCTATGTATAGTATCATGTCATCTGCAAACAGTGACAGCTTTACTTCTTGTTTTCCAATTTGGATTCTTTTTCTTTCTTTTTCTTCTCTGATTGCTATGGCTAAAACTTCCAAAACTATGTTAAATAATAGTGGTGAGAGTGGGCAACCTTGTCTTGTTCCTGATCTTAGGGGAAATGGTTTCACTTTTTCATCATTGAGGACAATGTTGGCTGTGGGTTTGTCATATATGGCCTTTATTATGTTAAGGAAAATTCCCTCTATGCCTAATTTCTGGAGGGTTTTTATCATAAATGGGTGTTGAATTTTGTCAAAAGCTTTCTCTGCATCTATTGAGATGATCATATGGTTTTTCTCTTCAGTTTGGTAATATGGTTTATCACGTTGATTGATTTGCATATATTGAAGAATCCTTGCATTCCTGGGATAAACCCCACTTGATCATAGTGTATGATCCTTTTAATATGCTGTTGGATTCTGTTTGCTAGTATTCTGTTGAGGATTTTTGCCTGTGTATTCATCAGTGATATTGGCCTGTAGTTTTCTTTCTTTGTGACATCTTTGTCTGGTTTTGGTATCAGAGTGATGGTGGCCTCATAGAATGATTTTGAGAGTATTCCTCCCTCTGCTATATTTTGGAAGAGTTTGAGAAGGATAGGTGTTAGCTCTTCTCTAAATGTTTGATAGAATTCACCTGTGAAGCCATGTGGTCCTGGGCTTTTGTTTGTTGGAAGATTTTTAATCACAGTTTCAATTTCAGTGCTTGTGATTGGTCTGTTCATATTTTCTATTTCTTCCTGGTTCAGGCTCAGCAGGTTGTGCATTTCTAAGAATCTGTCCATTTCTTCCAGGTTGTCCATTTTATTGGCATAGAGTTGCTTGTAGTAATCTCTCATGATCGTTTGTATTTCTGCAGTGTCAGTGGTTACTTCTCCTTTTTCATTTCTAATTCTATTGATTTGAGTCTTCTCCCTTTTTCTCTTGATGAGTCTGGCTAATGGTTTATCAACTTTATCCTCTCAAAGAACCAGCTTTTAGTATTATTGATCTTTGCTATTTTTTGCTTCATTTCTTTTTCATGTTTATCTGATCTGATCTTTATGATTTCTTTCCTTCTGTTAACTTTGGGGTTTTTTTTTTGTTCTTCTGTCTCTGATTGCTTTAGGTGTAAGGTTAGGTTGTTTATTTGAGATGTTTCTTGTTTCTTAAGGTAGGCTTGTATAGCTATAAACTTCCCTCTTAGACCTGCTTTCACTGCATCCCATAGGTTTTGGGTCATTGTGTTTTCATTTTCATTTGTTTCTAGGTATTTTTTGATTTCTTCTTTGATTTCTTCAGTGATCTCTTGGTTATTAAGTAGTGTGTTGTTTAGCCTCCATGTATTTGTATTTCTTACAATTTTGTTCCTCTAATTGATATCTAGTCTCATAGCATTGTGGTCACAAAAGATACTTGATATGATTTCAATTTTCCTAAGTTTACCAAGGCTTGATTTGTGACCAAAGATATGATCTATCCTGGAGAATGTTCCATGAGCACTTGAGAACAATGTGTATTCTGTTGTTTTTGGATGGAATGTCCTATAAATATTAATTACGTCTATCTTGTTTAGTATATCATTTAAAGCTTGTGTTTCCTTATTTATTTTCATTTTGGATGATCTGTCCATTGGTGAAAGTGGGGTGTTAAGGCCCTCTACTATGATCGTGTTACTGTCGATTTCCCCTTTTATGGCTGTTAGTATTTGCCTTATGTATTGTGGTGCTCCTATGTTTGGTGAATAAATATTTACCATTGTTTGTTATATCTTCGTCTTGGATTGTTCCCTTGATCATTATGTAGTGTCCTTCTTTGCCTCTTGTAATAGTGTTTGTTTTAAAGTCTATTTTGTCTGATATGAGAATTGCTATTCCACCTTTCTTTTGTTTTCCATTTGCATTGAATACCTTTTTCCGTCCCCTCAGTTTCAGTCTGTATGTGCTCCTAGGTCTGAAGTTGGTCTCTTGTAGACAGCATATGTACGGATTTTGTTTTTGTATCCATTCAGCCAGTCTATGTCTTTTGGTTGGAGCATTTAATCCATTTACATTTAAGGTAATTATCAATATGTATGTTCCTATTACCATTTTCTTAATTGTTTTGGGTTTATTATTGTAAGTCTTTCCCTTCTCTGTGTTTCCTGCCTAGAGAAGGTCCTTTAGCTTTTGTTATAAAGCTGGTTTGGTGGTGTTGAATTCTCTTAGCCTTTGCTTGTCTGTAAACTTCTTAATTTCTCCATCAAATCTGAATGTGACCCTTGCTGGGTAGAGTAATCTTCATTGTAGGTTTTTCTCCTTCATCACTTTAAATATGTAATGCCACTCCCTTCTGGCTTGCAGAGTTTCTGCTGAAAGATCAGCTGTTAACCTTATGGGGATTCCCTTATGTGTTATTTGTCATTTTTCCCTTGCTGCTTTTAATATTTTTTTCCATTTAATTTTTGATAGTTTGATTAATATGTGTCTTTGCGTGTTTCTCCTTGGATTTATCCTGTATGGGCTCTCTGTGCTTCCTGGACTTGATTAACTATTTCCTTTCCCATATTAGGGAAGTTTTCAACTATAATCTCTTCAAATATTTCCTCAGTCCCTTTCTTTTTCTCTTCTTCTTCTGGGATCCCTATAATTCGCATGTTAGTGCATTTAATGTTGTCCCAGAGTTCTCTGAGGCTGTTTTCAATTCTTTTCATTCTTTTTTCTTCATTCTGCTCTGCAGTAGTTATTTCCACTACTTTATCTTCCAGGTCACTTATCCGTTCTTCTGCCTCAGTTATTCTGCTATTGATCCCTTCTAGAGAAATTTTTATTTCATTTATTGTGTTGTTCATCACTGTTTGTTTGCTCTTTAGTTCTTCTAGGTCCTTGTTAAACGTTTCTTGTATTTTCTCCATTCTATTTCCAAGATTTTGGATCATCTTTACTATCATTATTCTGAATTCTTTTTCAGGTAGACTGCCTATTTCCTCTTCATTTGTTAGGTCTGGTGGGTTTTTGCCTTGCTCCTTCATCTGCTGTGTGTTTCTCTGTCTTCTCATTTTGCTTAACTTACTGTGTTTGGGGTCTCCTTTTCGCAGGCTGCAGGTTCGTAGTTCCCATTGTTTTTGGTGTCTGCCCCCAGTGGCTAAGGTTGGTTCAGTGGGTTTTGTAGGCTTCCTGGTGGATGGGACTGGTGCCTGTGTTCTGGTGGATGAGGCTGGATCTTGTCCTTCTGGTGAGTAGGTCCACGTCTGGTGGTGTGTTTTGGGGTGTCTGTGGCCTTATTATGATTTTTGGCAGCCTCTATGCTAATGGATGGGGTTGTGTTCCTGTCTTGCTAGTTGTTTGGCATGGCACGTCCTACACTGCAGCTTGCTGGTCGTTGAGTGGAGCTGGGTTTTGGCATTGAAATGGAGATCTCTGGGAGATTTTCTCCATTTGACATTACATGGAGCTGGGAGGTCTCTTGTGGACAAGTGCCCTGAACTTGGCTCTCCCACCTCAGTGGCACAGCCCTGATGCCTGGCTGGAGCACCAAGAGCTTGTACTCCACATGGCTCAGAATAAAAGGGAGAAAAAAAAGAAAGATGAAGATAAAATAAAATAAAATAAAGTAAAATAAAATAAAATAAAGTTATTAAAATAAAAAATAAGTATTAAGAAAAAAAAATTTTAAGAAAAAAAAACACCAAAAAACAGACGGCACCCTAGGTCAAATGGTAAAAGCAAAGCAATACAGACAAAAATCACACACAGAAGCATACACATACACACTCACAAAAAGAGAAAAAGGGGAAAAAATAATATATATATATCATTGCTCCCAAAGTCCACCTCCTCAATTTGGGATGATTCGTTGTCTATTCAACTATTCCACAGATGCACGGTACATCAAGTTGATTGTGGAGATTTAATCCGTTGCTCCTGAGGCTGCTGGGAGAAATTTCCCTTTCTCTTCTTTGTTAACACAGCTCCCAGGGTTCAGCTTTGGATTTGGACCCGCCTCTGCATGTAGGTCACCTGAGGGCATCTGTTCTTCGTTCAGACAGGACGGGGTTAAGGAAGCAGCTGATTCGGGACCTCTGGCTCACTCCTGCCGGGGGAGGGGAGGGGTACGGATGTGGCGCGAGCCTGCGGCGGCAGAGGCCAGTGTGACGTTGCACCAGCCTGAGGCCCACCGTGCATTCTCCCAGGGAAGTTGTCCCTGGATCACGGGACCCTGGCAGTGGCAGGCTGCACAGGCTTCCAGGAGGGGAGGTGTGGATAGTGGCCTGTGCTTGCACACAGGTTTCTTGGTGGCTGCAACAGCAGCCTTAGCATGTCATGCCCGTCTCTGGGGTCCCCACTGATAGCTGCAGCTCGTGCCCATCTCTGGAGCTCCTTTAAGCTGAGTTCTTAATCCCCTCTCCTCACGCACCAGGAAACAAAGAGGCAAGAAAAAGTCTCTTGCCTCATCGGCAGCTCCAGACTTTCCTGGACTCCCTCCCAGCTAGCTGTGGCACACTAGTCCCTTCAGCTGTGTTCACACAGCCAACCGCAGTCCTCTCCCTCGGATCCAACGGAACCCTGAGCCTCAGCTCCCAGCCCCCACCTGTCCCGGTGGGTAGGCAGACAAGCCTCTCGGGCTGGTGAGTGCTGGTCGGCACCGATCCTCTGTGCAGGAATCTCTCCACTTTGCCCTCCGCACCCCTGTTGCTACGCTCTCCTCTGTGTCTCCAAAGCTTCCCCCCTCCACCACCCACAGTCTCCGCCCAAGAATTGGCTTCTTAGTGTGTGGAAACCTTTCCTCCTTCACAGCTCCCTCCCACTGGCGCAGGTCCTGTCCCTATTGTTTTGTCTCTGTTTTTTCTGTTTTCTTTTGCCCTACCCAGGTACGTGGGGAGTTTCTTGCCTTTTGGGAGGTCTGAGGTCTTCTGGCAGCATTCAGGAGGTGTTCTGTAGGAGTTGTTCCACGTGTAGATGTATTTCTGATGTATTTGTGGGGAGGAAGGTGATCTCCACGTCTTACTCTTCCACCAACTTGAGGCTCCTTCATGTTATATCATTTATAAAATATCATAGTCAAGCTTCCTCTGCATACTTACACAAATTCGCAGGATAATTTATGATTATCTCATACACATGTGACATAGCTATTTTATTGTGAGCTGACATAAAAAGCATAAACGTGTAAATGTGTATTCATTCTGCTATTTCTCTATTACTTTTAAAAGTATTTAGACAAGGTAGTTCCTGGATAGACTGCCCATTAATTACTGGAGACAAAAGCTAAAGGGGTTCCTTTGTGAAAGGGCTGCTTTGTTCCTAGACATCTAGGGAAGTCCTTTATTAATTACACAAATTTTATTTAGTTTACCTCAGTAGATAAGAATTAAACAGGAATAAAATGATTATATCACTCTGGGGTTGTGGGGGAGAAAAGCACTAATGCAAGAACCCACTCTGTTTAATTACCCAGGATAGTTGCCCTTCACTGAGACATCAAGGGTATCAATGCTTTTTTGCACTGTAAGAGCAAAAGGTGACCTACGGAATTTATAAACCATATTATCTTTCTTGAATCTCTTTAAGTACATTTCCAAAGTATTGATGTTTATATGAAATACTCTAATTTCAAAGTGTGTGACAAATCAGCTGCTAAAAGGAGGGATGATTGCCAGCTCTCATAAGAAAGACATATTTCAATTTTATTTTATTTTATTTTGCTCTTTTCATGGCAGTGTAACTTCTTCCCAATCAGTTGTGGAGTAGTTTCATTCTGTTTATCAGGATAATGAAAGTCTCAACATTTCTTCTTTCAGGGAAAAGCGGCTGGAAAGAAATAAAATGAGCAATGTTTTCTTGTTCTTTTGTGAATTTTATAGAGACAGTAACTTGGCACAGACCCATGTTTCCAACATCTTACCCCTAAGGAGCTAGTTAGTGTAAAAAAAGAGAAAAAGAAAAAGAAAAAACCCACTTGGGCAAATGCAGGCACCAATTCCCCTCTCTCAAAAACTAGAGGAGAGAAAACAACCCATGTTTTATAGTGTATTACCTGCAAGTGCAGACGTGACTGTGGTAATCTCACTTTCGTTGCCCACAGACTGTAAAATATTTATGGAGACAATGTGATTTGGGTCAAGACATTAAATAAAGTAAAAGTTGCTTTATTCAATATGTGATGAACAGTATCCATGTTAAAAACCATTGGGAAAAGTGTTCAAATGAAAAAAATATGCTTAAAACAAATTAATCTGTTCAATGTTCATAAATGTTTTAAGAAATGCAGACAAATGAGTCTTGAAATCCATATTTATTGTATACAGTTGAAAAACTAATAGCATTTATTTAATCCAGAGGGGGAAGCAACTCAAAATTTGGCTTTTAATGGTCAACAGGAAATATTTTTCCTAAGAAATTACCAAAGTGTTTGTTGTCAACCAAGCTACAATAGGGTTATAACTCTTCTCTCGGCAAATAGCTAATGTTATTAGTCTAACATTGATTTATAAAGAATAGGTTCCTTCCAAACCTGCAGAAAATCTTAAGTCCTGACTAAAAACACTGTCTAGATTGAAAGAATGTGTGTGTGAGAAGTGCAAAGCCAAGTGTTGACTTGAGACTTGTGTATTGCTCCGTGGCTATTATGCAGCAAATTAGGTAATATATTCACTCAGGGATATTATCTGGTGCTGATTAGGGTCAAACTGTGGGGTCTTGCTCTGCTGGGTCATTCTCTAATCTGTATTCATGATGGAAAAAAAAAAAACTTCATAATTTAAACAGAGAAGTAAAACACAGCTACCTAGTTTAATGGTCTTTATGAAAGCTGCCCCTTGAAGCCTACGTTCTGGGTTAGTCAGTGAACTTAAGGTCAAGTTGATGGTGACAGTTTCACTCACTCACTCATTCAATGTTTGCTAATTATTTATAAATTCCTTCCTTGAGAAGAAACAGAGATATCCATTTTCACCAAAGCAAACTTCATATACGTATGAATCCAAATTCAGTCTCAAGCATTATGCAAATGAGTGTATGTTTTGCTTTCTTGTTTGTGTAAATGAAAGATGTGGAAAATCCTACATGACCCAGTTCAGGTAAGCTTGAGTCTAACTTCAAGGTAATATTAATAATAAAGCCAACATTTATTAATAGCCAACAAGATAATACATATTGGGCCTGTACTAATTGCCAGGCACTGTACTAGGTGCTTTCTTTAAGTTATCAAAGTGGTTTAAATAATTTTTAGGTTTGAGCGAATCATAAAATTTAATATAATATAACATGGCAAAGAAATCTGTTTGTTTTTTTCTGTTCTTTATGGGCATGAGGCTTTGTGAAGCATCACCAACTAATCATAGACATGATGCCTACCAGTGAGAGGGTTTCATGGAAGACTAAAAGAATATATGCAAAAATAGTGCTAAAGTTATTAAAATCATTACAGTTCAAAGGAAATTGAAATGTTAAATGCCAATAATTGTCCTTTTAGTGGTATATTTCCTTTGCATTCATATAGCCCTCTAGATTATGAAACAGACAAACTGAAAAACATTAGAATCTGAGGTTGGAAAATGAAGGGTTAAGTGACAGTGAATTTTTATATTCTACTTATAAAAATATTTCTTATCCCAAATGCTCCATGTGCTTATGGTTCTTCCAGATCAATTAAAACAGAAAGAACAAAAAATAAACTAATATGTTTAATTTTTTTTGGCAGTCTTTTTCTATTCCAGTGGTTGGTTCAGCCTGACACTTGCTTTTATACAACCTGTGAGATAATTGCGGTTTTAAAATTTTTAAATGGTTGGAAAAAAATTTAAGAAAAATAATACTTAATTACATGTGAAATTATAGAAAATTCAAAGTTAAGTATCTACAAATAAAGTTTTAGAGGAATACAGCCATGCTTATTCATGTACATATTATCTATTTTGATTTTGTGCTATAACAGCAGAGTTGTGTAGCAGCAACAGGGAATGTAAGGCACCAGAAGCCTAAAATATTTAGTAACAAGATAATTAAGAAAAAGTTGGCTATCTCTATTCTAACCCAATAAAATGATAGGCTCATTGCTAACTTGTACTAAGTCCAACTAGTTGTTTGAGACCCATCTTCAATGTGACACACCTGGTTGTCAAGAACTGCGAAGGGTTTGATATTTTACTCATAAACTTGAAAGTTTGCCTGACACATTTCATGAATGCAAGTAGAGGACATGAAACTCCTGGGTCAGGGACAAAAGACAGTTTACTACTCAGCATTAGCAGTAGCCAGAGTATCAGCATTTCTGAGCTGGTTTTCCCCAAAGGGTCAGATGATTACTGCATACAGGGTGGGTGGGTTGAATTGCAGGAAAAGAACTCTGAGCTTAAAGATCTGGAATCTTTCATACTTGATAGTAGGCATGCCTGCGTTTTGCTCCAGAAAAGGGTGTTATCTGTATCCTCCAAGGCCATTTACACTACAATCATCATTGAAAACAAAGGAACAATGGTAAGTCAGTGCATCACTTGCAAGACGTGAAGAAATACAAGAGAGTTATTCTGAATCATTTCCAACACTGATTATTTTTGTTACCTTTAGTTATGAAACCAAATAAATATTGCAAAACTGTTTAGGAAAATAGCTGAAAAATCAGAATTTACTTGAAAAATTTCAACAATGCAAATAATTTTAATTTTTATCTATAATTGTTAAAAGTCATTTAGATAGGTAACACAAAATGGGACATGGATTTTTTTTTATCAATTTGGGAATACACATTCAGGCCTGTATAGCTCAAAATCAAATCTCTCATTCTTTCAAATATGTAGTAAGCTGTACTGTTTACTTTATAGTGGAATTGTTTACCTTCTCTGTGGTTTGATTTTCAGAATGGAATTTTATTATTTGATAGAATTTAACAATCTTCTGAAATTGTGGTTTTAAAGATTACCCATGCTATTCTGTTTCCCTGTGGCTATTAGAATTCTCATGGAAATGTTTCATTCCCTTATCTCCAAAGTAGAAATTCATTGTTAGCTCACTGTTTACCAGCAGTCTGCAAGGGCACTAAACTATAGCCCTAGACTGGAATCCATGATCAGGGAAGTCAGGCTAGCAAGGAGGCTGCATCAGAATCATAAAATTACAGAAGAAACATCTTTCAAAAGTACAATGCACTCCTTCACAAACACTGGCTTCCTTCCAACAGTTTCTGTCTTAGAAGGTAAGTACTCAGAGAGGTAAATACTCAGAGAGGTAAATGATATTAAGGGTTTGACAAAACAGCTCTGGGAATCCAAGTCCATTTAAAGAAAGTAACGTATTATCTCCTAAATATGTTGAAAAATAATTTAATAATTTAAAATAATAGAATGTAGCTTTGCTAAACATGTTATCTTCTTGTTGTCTAAGGATCAGTTGTTCCTGAATGAGCCAGTTGGACAATACATTTTGTGTTCTTTTCCATTGGGCTGTCCAAAGACTCTAAAAGACTGACTGCTTTGGGATTTGCTTTTTTGAATAGACATCAGTAGGGTATAACCCCAAACTGTTTTATTTATACATATATTTTTTTCCCTCTTTGCCAGCATTTTCTTTTCCAGTTAATTATTACTAGAAGTAAATAAAACAATTTTTAAAACAAATTAGTCTCAATCACAAATAACATACTATCAAAATGTCCTTTTAAAATGGCTGTTTTACCTTATTTTTACTGAAAGTGAAAAAAAAAAAGAAATGTTACAAACTGAAACTGAAGTCAGGTAATTGGTGAGGCAAATATTTTTTTTTCTCATCACTGTTACTGATTGAAGGAAAGTTTTGAAATGCTTTAAATCACAAAGGCTTTAAGATATACTGAATTAAATTTTTGGATCACCTTGGTGACAGTGCTCTGAAAGGAATTTTACATCATCAGTCCCCCCAAATTTAGTGGTAGAAATAGCTTCTGATCAGTTCTTTGGAACACTGACAGGTGAGAAGTGAAAGTGAGAAGTCTGGGACACCATATTTAGGTAGTTTTTTAATCTTGAAGTTGAGGAATGTCATTTATACGTAATATCTTGTATTTTGTGGTAATGAGACTTTGGGGTAGGATTTTCCAGTTAAATACACTGACCTCCTCCAACTCCCAGAAATCCTGCTCCTGACAGATAGTGGAAGTTGGATGACTATAGCTTCATGTATTTCACCTTCCAAAAGATAGACACTATTCTTTTTGTTTCCTTCCAGATTTATTGAGATATAACTGACACATAGGACTGTATAAGTTTAAGGTGTACAGCTTGTAGCTGTATTTCATGTATTTAGCTTCATGTATTTCACCTTCCAAAAGATAGACACTATTCTTTTTGTTTCCTTCCAGATTTATTGAGATATAACTGACACATAAGACTGTATAAGTTTAAGGTGTACAGCATAATGATTTGATTCACATACATCATAAAATGATTACCACAATAAGTTTAGTGAACATTCATCATTTCATATAGATACAAAATTAAAGAAATAGAAATTTTTTTTCCTTGTGATGAGGACTCTCAGAATTTACTCTCTTAGCTTTCATTTATAATATATGGTAGTGTTAATTATATTTATCATATTGTACATTACATCCCTAGTACTTGTTTATCTTATAACTGGAACTTTGTACCATTTGAACTACCCTCTCCCCCACCCCCTCCTCTGGAAATCACAAATCTGATCTTTTTCCATGAGTTTATCTGTTTGTTTGTTTTTGAAGTGTAAGTGGCTTCTAACACTCTGATAGTTCCTTGAACACAATATAGTGATTCGATATTTCTATACATTTCAAAATGATCACCATGATAATTTAAGTTATCTGTCACCACAGAAGAATATTACATAGTTATTGACTATTTTCCCCACACTGTACATTTCATACCAGTCACTTATATTGTAGTAACTGGAAGTTTGTACCTCTTAATCTCCCTCACCTATTTCTCTCCTCCCCCAAACCTCCTCCCCTTTAATTATCACCTATTTGTTCTCTGTATATATGACTGTTTCCATTTGTTCATTTGTTTTGCTTTTTAGATTCCGCATATAAGTGAAAACATACAGTATTCTTCTTTATCTGGCTAACTTATTTCACTTAACATAATGCCTTTTAGGTCCATCCATATTATTACAAATGGCAAGATTTCATTCTTTTTTTATGGCTGAGTAATATTCCACTACATCCATCCATCCATCCATCTATCCATCTATCCATCTATCTATCTATCTATTTATCTATCATCTATCTATCTATCTATCTATCATCTATCTATCTATAATTTCCTTTATTCATTTATTAATTGATGGGCACTTAGGTTGCTTCAATATCTTGGCTATTGTAAATAATGCAGCAGTGAACATAAGGGTGCATATATCTTTTCAATTTTTCTTCCAATAAATATCTAGAAGTGGAATTGTTGGATTGTATGATGCTTCTATTTTTAATTTTTTGAGGAACCCATACTGTTTTCCATAATGGATGCTCCAACTTACAGTCACACCAACAGTGAACAAGGGTTCCCTTTTCTCCACATCCTCATCAACACTTCTTTTTTCTTGTCTTTTTTGATAATGGCCATCTTAACAGGTGTGAGGTGATATCTCATGGTGATTTTGATTTGCATTTCCCTGATGATTAATTATGTTGAACATCTTTTCATGTGCCTGTTGACCATTTATATGTCTTCTTTGGGAAAATGTCTATTCAGGTCCTCTGCCCATTTTTTAATCAGATTTTTTTTTTTTTTTGATGTTGAGTTGTATGAGTTCTTTGTATATTTTGGATATTAACCCCTTGTCAGGTATATTATTTGCAAATATCATTTTCCATTAGGTAGGCAAGATTTTCTTTCTGTTGATAAGTTTCTTTTGCGGTGCAAAATGTTTTTAGTTTGAGGTAGTCTCACCATTTTGCTTTTGTTTCCCTTGCCTGAGGAAACAGATCCAAAAAAATATTACTAAGACCAATGTCAAAGAGTGTACTGCATATGTTTTTTTCTAGGAGTTTTATGGTTTCAGGTATTAACTTAAAGTCTTTAATCCATTTTGAGTTTATTTTTGTGGTGTGAGAGAGTTGTCCAGTTTGGTTATTTTGCATGTAACTGTCCAGTTTTCCCAACACCATTTATTGAAGAGGTTATATTCTTCCCATTGTATATTCTTGCCTCCTTTGTCATAGATTAATTGCCTATGTAAATGTGTGTTCATTTCTGAACTATTCTGTTCTGCTCTGTATTCTGTTCCGTTGGTCTATGTGTCTGTTTTTGTGCCAGTACCACACTGTTTTGCTTCCTGTAGCTTTGTGGTATAGTTTGAAATCAGAGAGCATGATACCTCCAGGTTTGTTCTTCTTTTCAAGATTTTTTTTTTTTTTTTTTGGCTAGTTGGGGTCTTTTGTGTTTCTGTACAAATTTTAGAATTATTTGTTCTAGTTCTGTGAAAAATGCCATTGGCATTTTGATAGGGATTGCATTCAATCTGTAGATTGCCATGGGTAGTATGGTCATTTTAATAATATTGATTCTTGCAATCCATGAGCACAGTGTATCTTTTCATTTGTTTGTGTCATCTTAAATTTCTTTCCTCAATGTCTTTTAGTTTTCTGAGTACAGGTCTTTTACTTCCTTAGTTAGATTTATTACCAGGTATTTTATTCTTTTTGATGAGATTGTGAATGGGATTGTTTCCTTAACTTCTGTTTCTAATAGTTCATTGTTAGTGTATGGAAATGCAATAGATTTCTGTATATTAATTTTGTATCCTGCAAATTTACTGAATTCATTGATCAGTTCCAGTAGTTTTTTGGTGGCATCTTTAGGATTTTTTATGTATAATAATGCATCATCTGCAAACAGTGATAGTTTTACTTTTTCCTTTCCAATTTGGATTTCTTTTATTTATTTTTCTTGTCTGATTGCTGTGGCTAGGACTTCCAATACTCTTTTAAATAAAAGTGGTGAATGTGGGCATGCTTGTCTTGTTCCTGATCTTAGAGGAAATACTTTCAGCTTTTTACCACTGTGTATGATGTTAGCTGTAGGCTTGCCATACATGGCCTTTATTATGCTGAAGTATGTTCCCTCTATACCCCTTTTGTTGAGAGTTTTTAATCAAAAATGGATGTTGAACTTTGTCAAAAGCTTGTTCTGCATCTATTGAGATGATGATATGGGTTTTATTCTTCAATTTGTTAATGTGGTGTATCACATTGATAGATTTGCAGATATTGAAAAATCCTTGCATTCCTTGGTTAAATTCCACTTGATCATGGTATGTAATCCTTTTAGTGTATTTTTGGGTCCAGTTTGCTAATATTTTGTTGAGGATTTTTGCATCTATGTTCACCAGTGATATTGGTCTGTAATTTTCTTTTAGTGCTGTCTTCATCAGCATTGTGTACCAAGGTGACGCTGGCCTCATAGAATGAGTTGGGAAACCTTCCTTCCTCTACATTTTTTGGAATAGTTTGAGAAGGATAGGTGTCAACTCTCCTCTAAATGTTTGGTAGAATTCACCTGTGAAGTCTTCTGGTTCTGGACTTTTGTTTTTTGGGAATTTTAAATTACTGATTTGATTTAATTACTGATAATTATTCTCTTCATATTTTCTATGTCTTCCTTATTCAATCTTGGGAGATTGTACATTTCTAGGATTGGCCCATTTCTTCTAGGCCACTCATTTTATTGACGTATGATTGGTTGTAGTAGTCTCTTATGATCTTTTGTATTTCTTTGGTGTTGGTTGTAACTTCTCTTTCATTTTTGACTTTGTTGATATGGACCCTTTTTTTCTTGATGAGTCTGGCTAAAGTTTTATTAATTTTGTTTGTCTTTTCAAAGAACCAACTCTTAGTTTCATCAGTCTTTTCTTTTTTTAAAATTTTTTTAAGTCTCTACTTCATTTATTTCTGCTCTGATCTTTATGATTTCTTTCCTTCTATTAACTTTGGATTTTGTTTGTTCTTTTCCTAGTCCATTTAGGTGTAAGATTAGGTTGTTCATTTGAGAATTTTCATGTTTCCTGAGGTAAGCTTGTATTGCTGTAAATTCCCTCTTAGAACTGCTTTTAACGCTTCCTATAGATTTTGGATCATTTTGTTTGATTTTTATTTGTCTCCAGATAGTTTTGGATTTCTTCTTTGTTTTCTTCAGTAATGCATTTGTTGTTTAGTATCATATTGTTTAGTCTTCAAGTGTTTGTGTTTTTTGCAGTTTTGTTCTTGTGGTTGATTTCTAGTCTCATTGCATTTTGGTTAAGAAAGATGATTGATATAATTTCAGTATTCTTAAATTTACTGGGACTTGTTTTTTGGCCTACCATGTGATCCATCCCGGAGAATGTTCCTTGTATAATTGAAAAGAATGTATATTCTGCTGCTTTTGGATGGAGAGTTCTATATGTGTCTATTAAGTCTATCTTGTCTAACGTGTGTTTTAAGGTCAATGTTTCTGTGCTGATTTTATGTTTGGATGACTTGTTCATTGCTGTAAGTGGGGTGTTAAAGTTTCCTACTATTTTTGGGTTACTTTTAATTTTTCCCTTTATGTCTGTTAATATTTGCTTTATGTATTTAGATGGTCCTATGTTAGGTACATATATATTTACAATAATTATATTTTCTTCTTGGATTTGTCCCTTGATCATTATGTAATTTTCTTCTTTGTCTCTTGTTACAGTCTTTGTTTTAAAGTCTATTTTGTCTGATGTAAGTATTGCTATCCCATCTTTCTTTTCATTTCCATTTGCATAAAATATCTTTTTCCAACCCTTCACTTTTAGTCTGTGTTTTTCTTTAGATCATTAATGAGTCTCTTGTAAGCAGCATATATATGAGTGTTGTTTTCATATCTATTTCGCTACTCTATGTCTTTTGGTTGGAGCATTTAGTCCATTTATATTTAAAATAATTATTGATATGTATGTACTTATTGCCATTTCGTTAATTGTTTTTACTTTGTTTTTGTGGTTCTTTTATTTTCCTTTCTTCTTCTTTTGCTCTCTTCCCTGTGATTTGATGACATCCTTTAGTGATATGTTTGGATTTTTTTCTTGTGTGTGTGTGTGTGTGTGTGTGTGTGTATCTAGTATAGATTTTTGGCTTGTGGACACTAGGAGTTTATATATAGCAATCAGTATCTATATATATTTCTATATCTATATGGTTATTTTAAGTTGCTGATCTCTTAAGTTCAAACACATTTTAACAACCCTGTATTTTTACTCCCCACCCTACCAATTTACTGTTTGTGACATTAAATTTTACATCCTTTTGTTTTGTGTATCCCTTTACTACTTATTGTGGATATAAAAGATTTTACTACTTTTGTCTTTTAACCATCCTACTAGCTTTATAAGTTGATTGATCTACTACATTTACTGTATATTTCCCTTTAACAATGAGATTTTTCCTTTTATAATTTAATATTTCTAGTTTCAGCCTTTTCTTTTTAGTTTGGAGAAGTCACTTTAGCTTCTTGTAAAACTGCTTTGGTGGTGCTTTTAGCTTTTGCTTGTCTGTAAAACTTTTGATCTCTCCTTCAAATCTGAATAAAGCCTTGCCAAGTAGAATACCCTTGGTTGAAGGTTTTTTCTTTCTTTCATCACTTTAAGTATATTGTGCCACTCCCTTCTGTCCTGCAGAATTTCTACTGAAAAGTAAGCTGATAGCCCTTTATGAGTTCCCTTGTACACAATGTTGCATTCTCCTTGTTGTTTTTAATATTTTCTCTTTATCTTTAATTTTTGCCATTTTAATTATGATGTATATTGGTGTGGTTTTCTTTGGAAACCTGTTTGGGACTCTCTGTGCTTCCTGGACCTGGATGTCTGTTTTCTTTCCCTGGTTAGGAAAATTTTCAGCTATTATGCCTTTAAATATGTTTTCTGCCCCTTTCTCTCTCTCTTCTTCTTTTGGGACCCCTATAATGCCAATGTTAGTTCACTTGATGTCCTAGAACATCTCAAACTGCCCTCATTTTTTAAACTCTTTTTTTTCTTCTGTTCAGCTTAAGTGATTTCCATTACTCTGCTTTCTTGTTTGCTGATCTGTTCCTCTGTATCATCTAATCTACTGCTTCTTCCTTCTAGTGTATTTTTTATTTCAGTTATGTATTCTTCAGCTTTGATTTGTTCTTTGTTACATTTTCTAACTCTTTGTTAAAAACTTCTAACTTCTTTGTTCATCTAGTCTTCTCCCAAGTCCTTTGAACATCTTTATGATCATTACCTTAAACTCTTTACTGGGTAGATTGCTTCTCTACTTCACTTAGTTCTCCTTCTGGGGTTTTATCTTGTTCCTTCATTTGGAACACATTTCTCTGTTGCCTCATTTTGTCTTATTTGCTGTTTTTATTTCTGTGTATTTTTATGTAGGTTGGTTACATTTCTTGATCATGGAGGAGTGGTCTTATGTAAGAAATGTACTATGGGGCCCAGCAGCACCCTCACCTCTGATTATGAGAGCTATATGTTTTGGAGGTGCTCTTTATGTGGGCTGCATGTGTCCTTCTGCTGTGGCCAGGCCAACTCCTGTGAGCATGCTGATAGGTGTGGCTGGGCCCTGGTCCAATTGGTTGTCAGACCTTGCCTTGTGTGGTGACTGCCTGCTGCTGGTGGGTGGGGCTGGGTCCTGGCACTAATAAGTTTGAGGAAGGATTTCAAAATGGCACTTAACATCATTAGTGTTCCTGTGGTGGGATGAGCTTCTCAACATGGCTGCTGCCAGCATGTATGTCCCCAGGGTGAGCTTTAATTGCCTCCTGCCTCACTGGGAGGCTCTGAAGGATCACCAAGTGGGTATGTCCCAGGTTCCTTTCAGATTACTGCTGCCCTGGGTCTCACAGTGTGTGAGATTTTATGCATTCCTTTTAAGAGAGGCGTTTCTATTATCCATAGACCTGTGGCTCTCCCAAATGTAAGTTACACTGGCCTTCAATGCCAAATATTCTGAGGGTTCCTCTTCCTGGTGCCAGACCCCCTGGCTGGGGAGACTTATGTGGAGCTTGGATCCCTTGCTCCTTGGGGAGAACCACTTCAATTGTAATTATCCTCCCTTTTGTGGGTTGCCTACCCAGAAGTATGGGTCTTAACTATATGTGTCTCCGTCCCTCCTACCTGTTTTATTGTGGTTCCTTCTTTATATCTTTAGCTGTAGAAGATCTTTTCTGATAGTATTCAGGTTGTTCTCATGGATAGTTTCTCTGTAAATACTTACAATCTTGGTTTGCCTGTGGGAGGAGGCGGGCTCAGAGTCTTCCTTTACCGCTACTATGGCCACTCACTAAGAACAGAAGCTATTCTACCTGGAGCTTGCTGACAGCATCTGAAAATTCTTTGTCACATATTTTATTGGAGGGAAGTCATGTTGAAGTCAGTAGTAACATGGAGAGAGTCTCAGCAATTTATGGAATCAAAGTTGTTTGGTTTTGATATTCATTTTTGCTTGGGTTCTAAATAGTACACATTATTTCCACCCAGAAGACATTATACTGGTATATCATGATATATGGCAGCTTAACCATTCCAAATGGATTCTATTCTAGCCTTAAAAATTCTATTATTTGAAGTTTTAAAATGACTTACAGTTTTAGTTTTCAGTTCCACATTGAGAATTCTAAGATGAACAGTGATTTAAAAAATATTTAAAGTCTACAGATACACAGACAATATTTTCTTAATAAAACATGAGTTGGTGGATTTTTTTCCCCATTCTTAGCTAATTTTTCAAGACAAATCACTCTACCTTTGAAACTGTATGCTCATACCCACCAGGTTAAAATAAGGCAAAAGATGATTAATTAAGACCCTTTAGCTTAGTTTGCAGAAAAATAGGAAAACTACAGATGAGAAAACAGCTGCTGACATCTTCCTTTGACTGAACATCACTCAGATGTATTTAAGGACTAGAATGATCAGTGAATTTTAGATGTCATGGGCTGAAAATTTACTGCCTTAAACACATGGACCCCCCTGAATTTACACATACAACCCATGAAGAGACTTGAAAGACAGTTGCACCTGCTCAGAAGACTCTTAACACTTCTCTTTACCCTCCTACCAATCATTTCTTCGTCCCAACACCCTCTTATTCCCTCCTCCCACAATAAATATCCCACACAAAAGCTGATTGGGGAGACAGAACTGAGCCTTGCCTTCTGTCTCTTTGCTTGGCCACTCTACTTTAAAGCCTTTTCTCTCTGCAAAAGGCCGTTGCGTTGGTATTTGGACTTTCCATTGAACAGTGTGAAACGAGCCCACTTGCTCAGTTACACCATCCAAGAAGTAGCTAAAACTGTATGTTTATCTTCAGAATACTCGAATGCTAGGGATTTGACATAGAAATGTTTGAGAAAAGCAAAGACAAAGGCATAAATGTAGGAAATAATAGGACATATTCATCCAAGGAGTTTAGTATGATTGGAGCATAAAGTCTGTGAGAGAGAAATAAGACTTGAAAGGTAGCCAGAGGTAATAGCTTGAATCATTTTAGGTTGAGAAGTGATTTGATCACTTTTAAGTTTTAGGAAGCTTAAACATGCTGCTGTTGTGTGAACGACAGATTGGAAGGGTGCTAAGCAGATGAACTGGAAGCTAATTGGGAATGATTTGTAATAACTATGGCATGAGTCAAGGTAGCACCAGTTAAAACAGACTGTGGAGCTTCATATGAAGGTACTTAGGAGATAGAATGAATGGGTTCCATAACTGATTAGATGTGGGTGTAATAGAGAAGGACTAAGATGAATCCCAGGACAACTAATTGTACAGAAGTTCCATTAACAGATATGGAGGACACCAGAGGATAATCAATTTGAAGGGAAGATTATGTTATACTTTGTCTGTGGAGCATCAGAGTATAGACGTCCAGGCTGAAAAATAAAATGGAATTGAGGCAGTGTCAGTGAGTTCTGCTGCAGTAACAAACATCCATAAAACAGTGACTTAAAAACAACAGTTTTATTTTCTGCTGATGTTACATATCTCTCTAACGCTTACTTAAAGACATCAGATAAAGGAGACTTTATCAATTGGAAAGTGACTGGTCCTTGAATAGGAGAGAACTTTGTATCAATAAAATTGCACACTGTCTTTTAGAGACTTCTGCCTGGAAGTCACACATGTCTCTTCTGGTTAAAGTTATACTGGCCAAAGAAAGTCACACAGGCATGTGTAACTTCAAAGGAGTAGGAAAGCACAATCTTACTCATATATATGCCTAGAAGAAAAGAGCAGAACCAGAACATTGATGGACAGTAACATAAATTGGGAACCATCAATAATAAATGCTGTTTGAAGGTATTATAGTAGATAAAATCAGCTCAGGGATTATATATATTTTGAAAGTAAAAGAAAGCTAAGAACAGAATCCTGGGGTATGCCAACATTTAAGTATAAGAATTCTTAATAAAGATGACTATAAAAGGAGACATCAGAGATCTGGGTGAAGAATCCACTACAAAAATTTTGGTAAAACCATCAACTAGAATTGACAAAGCAATTTCACATACAATATCATTTTAAAATCCCCATTAAGTATTTTGAGACTCTAGGAAGTTGAGTAATTAGGTTTGTTCTATGGAGTTGAACCTATTATGCCTTCCAATATTATCCACGTGACTGACTCTTTCGGAGACTATGGAAAGTAGGTAATCATTAGTAGGACAATGAAGCTTTTATTTTTTCCAAAAAAATATTAAAAAGGAGGCTTAACAGAGGTGAGAATGCATCGCAAATCCTGTGTCCTAGGAGAAAAAACACCTAGTAAATAAAGAAATATGCACAAGAAAGTGACCAGTGCAGGGCAGAGTCTTGGCTGTCACTTCATCGGTATATGGATAGGTTTTACAACGGTGGTAACCTTTCATTACTGTTTCCTTAAGATAACTTCCCAGAAGTGGAATTGTAAGGTCAAAGAATTGCATACTTTTAATACACATGAAATCTCATGTCTATGAAGCCTCCAGAAAAATTATATCCCTCTATGCTTGAGTCACCTGGGTTTAGGAGTGCTTATTCTTGAATTGTTGTAATGTAATTGTTTACATTTTTCGAACTATAAATAATGTTAGATAATGTTTTGTATAACATTTTACTTTTCATTTCTATTGAGGTATGACATTTATATATATGCTTTTATTCATCTGTATTTCTTTTTTTAATTAATGAAATTGCCTGTCATATTCTTCTCTGATTTTCTTTTGGGTTTCCATCTTTTTTTCTCATTGATTTTTTTTCCTTCCAGTTTTATTGAGATATAATTGATGTACAGTACTGTATAAGTTTAAGGTGCACAGCATAATGTTTTGACTTACATACATCATGAAATGATTACCACAGTAAGTTTAGTGAGCATGTATCATCTTATACAGATACAACATTAAAGAAATCGAAAAAAAAAATTTTTGCCTTGTGATGAGAATGCTTATGATTTACCCTCAACAACTTTCATGTATAACACACAGCAGTGTTCATTACATTTATCATGTTGAACATTTTTTCTTGCTGATTTTTAAAAGCTTTGATAAATATGTAGAATATGTGTCAAATATATACATATAAAAACTGCCTGTATGTCCAAAAATAGGGTATTTTAAAATTTAATTTTGGTATAAATTTTCATACATTTACTCAAAATATGTTGAACCCACAGGTTTCCGAATATTCAGATAGAAGTTGGGGATAGCACAGTGAATAAAACAGACATGACCCTGTCCTCATTGATTTCATGACCAAGAAAGGTAGATAGACAAGAAGCAACTAAGCCAATAAGTGTTTATTATTGTGACAAGTGCTAAGAGAGAAATGTGATGATGAAAATAACTGTAGGTTGAAGGACACTTCTTTAGATAGTATCACCAAGAAAACTTTTTATGAGTTGATGATATTTAAAATCAGACCTGTTGGATGAGCAGTGGCATACAGTCAGCATTCCAGGTTGAGAGAACACCCTGTACAATGGCTCTGTGGGGAAGAGACATTTTAAAAAGACCCGTGTGGCTGGAGTGTGTCGCATGAAGGGGAGGAACCAAGGAATAAGGCTGGATGAGTGGCAAGAGTGGATTACCCAGGGCTTACAGGCCATGCTGAGTTGATTGGATTGTATTCCAAAGCAGTGAGGAAGTGATTGAAATGTTTTACAAAGGAAATAACATGATTTTATTTCCATTTTAAGACAATCACTCTGGTTGATCTGTATAGAATAATAGAAGGGCGAAGAATAAATTTAGCATGTGTGTGTATCTATTATAGAATGTTGTATCAGTTAACTATTGCTGCCTAATAAGCTACCCCCAAATCTATTTGCTTAAAACAACCACCTCTCAAAGTCTATAAAGAGGTCTGAAGGGAAATTCTGTTGACTTGGATCTGTTTGCTACAAATGTGCTGCAGTCCACTGGCCTAAGCAAGTCACATGGCCAAGCCGAGGGTCAGTGTGTGAAGGTACAAGAACAAGAATGAACACAGGATGCCATGAAAAATTTGGACCATATATTCAATCAATTTAACCCAAATTTCTGTAAGTGAAAAGGTACACTATACTGATAACAATTATATATAAAACTATATGTGTAATGTAATATTTTAAAGAAAAAAGCTACTTGAAAGATATACAGTTGATCATTGAACAACACAGGGCTCCAACTTTCCTTGAAGTTGAAAATCCGTGTATAACTTTATAAGCCCTTCATATCCATGTTTTTGAATCCTCAGATTCATCCACCATGGATCCTATAGTATTTTAGAACTTATTTAGTGAAAGAAATCTGCGTGTAAGTGGATCTGTGCAGTTCAAACCTGTGTTGTTCAAGGGTCAACTGTATAGTGTATTGATATGTTAACTGTGATTATCTCTGGGTAGTGGGATGTAAGGTGGTTTGCGTACTTTATTTTTCTGTATTTGAAAAATTTTCTGCATAGAGTTTGTAGTAATTTTATAATAAAATGCTATTTCAGAATTCTAGACAAAATCTTTGTTTTATCATAGAGAATGGAGATGAGGGAATAAAGAAGAAGAAAAGAGAGGAATTGAGTTTATTTGTCACAATAATCTCAGAGGTCAACCTGTATCCTGATCACATCCTAGCTCCCTAATCTGTCAAATAAAGCTAGCTAACTGTAGGTATTGTTTTATTATGTCAGCTTCTCATTTCTTCTAGGTAACCCTAGAAGAACCTGCTCAACAAATATTTTCCTTGCAGAGCAAAAGAAGTCCCAACCATTCATGTCATCTTCTACCTCTCTCTGGCAGGACCACAGTTCTGTTATTTTCTGATTTAAGTGTAACAAAACAACTCTTGGATGGATGCATCATGGGTAGTATCAACATAGAATTTTCCACTATTTATGAATCTATTTATTGATTGTTTTGTTTTGATTGCATTGTTTTGTTATTGATTGCATTGTTTTGTTCTCAAGTTCACCTGTGCTTCACCCACTAGTGTCTGGAAATGACATTTCATGTGAGGGGAGGCTGGTCAGTATATAGTGAGAAGAGTATGGTCTCTGGGGTAAGAAGGTCTGTATTTGAACTATTTGACCACATGGACAACTCATTTTATCTCTGAGGTGTCAGTATCCTTATTCGGAAAAAAAGGGATAAAAGAATAATAATACCATCTACATATGGCTACCCAGAGAAACAAAAGTGATACCATATGTAAAAGTCCTTTTTAAACTGTTAATGCTTTCAAAATGCTTAGTCTCTTTTGGTACCATCTATTACTTGAATTAAACATAGACTTTTTTGTTGTCCTCTTTTGAAAGTCAAAGAGCTCTGAGAGGAATAAGATCTTATGATAAATGCACCTACATAATAATAAAGTCTTACTGTCAGAGAAGAAAAAATAAATGTGCCATAACACATTGAGTTCAAAAGTTGAGGAGAGAAATGGTTGAGTCAAATTTTAAGTGTTTTAAAGTTTGCCTAAGACTGACATCCATTTTCTTGATCAAAAACTTGAGGTGTTGAGGAGAGCATGTTCAATAAAAGCATTTATTATTATCAATGGATTTTAAATTGCTTTCAAGAAAATTGTTCTTGATCAAATTTGTCTTGCCTTGTAGTTTAAAAAATGTAACTATAGCAGCTGCATAGCACAGGGAGATCAGCTCAGTGCTTTGTGACCACCTAGAGGGGTGGGATAGGGAGGATGGAAGGGAGACGCAAGAGGGAGGAGATATGGAGATATATGTATATGTATAGCTGATTCATTTTGTTATAAAGCAGAAACTAACACACCATTGTAAAGCAATTATACTCCAATAAAGATGTTTTAAAAATGTAAATATCATGCAAATCAAAGCTACAATGAGATATCATCTCACACCGGTCAGAATGGCCATCATCAAAAAATCTACAAACAATAAATGCTGGAGAGGGTGTGGAGGAAAGGGAACACTCTTGCACTGTTGGTGGGAATGTAAATTGATACAGCCACTATGGAGAACAGTATGGAGGTTCCTTAAAAAACTACAAATAGAACTACCCTACGACCCAGCAATCCCACTACTGGGCATATACCCTGAGAAAACCATAGGTCAAAAAGAGTCATGTACCAAAATGTTCATTGCAGCTCTATTTACAATAGCCAGGACATGGAAGCAACCAAATGTCCATCGACAGATGAATGGATAAAGAAGATGTGGCACATATATACAATGGAATATTACTCAGCCATAAAAAGAAATGAAATGGAGGTATTTGTAATGAGGTGGATGGAGTTAGAGTCTGTCATACAGAGTGAAGTAAGTCAGAAAGAGAAAAACAAATACAGTATGCTAACACATATATACGGAATCTAAGGGAAAAAAAAAAAAAAAAAGGCCATGAAGAACCTAGTGGCAAGACGGGAATAAAGACACAGACCTACTAGAGAATGGACTTGAGGATATGGGGAGGGGGTGGGGTGGGATGTGACAGGGTAAAAGAGTGTCATGGACATATATACGCTACCAAATGTAAAATAGATAACTAGTGGGAAGCAGCCGCATAGCACAGGGAGATCAGCTCGTGCTTTGTGACCACCTAGAGGGGTGGGATGGGGAGGGTGGGAGGGAGGGAGATGCAAGAGGAAAGAGAAAAGGAACATATTGTATATGTATAACTGATTCACTTTGTTATAAAGCAGAAGCTAACACACCATTGTAAGGCAATTATACTTCAATAAAGATGTTTAAAAAAATGTAAATATCAATGGGTTTAGCAACAAATAATCTTTATAAAATAGATACTATTAAGTATATTTGAAGGCAGTTAAGTCAAACAAGAACATTCTGTATTTTGACCTTGTTCTAGGCATAAAGGAAACTCCAGGAGCCCTGCTATTCCTATCAGTTCAGATGAAGTGATTGATTTCTTTTTAGTTGAAATGAAAGCTTGTTTTAAATATTTTGAAAATTGTCCAGACAATCATAACTTTCAAGCTGTCAGAGAAAGCAGAACTGTGACAAGAAAAATAGTACTGAATTCAGTTGTCCTATCATATGTAACTGCGTGCACTTTTGTTGTCATGAGGCAGAAGGGAGAACAGAAGTAATATTGATGATCAAATATGTGAACTGCTGATCAAAACCCAAATGAAAACTTCTTGGTTGAAGTTGCAGAAAGGTAGATCTTTGGCAAAAATTAACTCTCCATATGGGAAGTTCACTACTGAACACCTCCTGCACTAAATGAATGTAGTGTCAACACACTGTTCCTGGTCACTTGGTATCCACTGAGCTCTCTTTTTGGCCTTGTTATTTATGAGCTTTGTGACCTAGGTTCAGCATTAAATTTCTGAAAAACTCATTTTCCTCTTTTGCAAAATTTACTTTATGCCATTACAAAAATACACTTTATTTAGTGTCTATACACCAGGCAAATGGCATACATTATATCTTTTCATTCTCAAAACAGTACTACGAGTGAAACTGAGGCAAAATAGAAAATAAACAACTTGCCCAAGATCACATAGCTGGTAGGTGGAGCAATCTTAATCTAAATCTAGTTTTCTACCACTTCACACTGCCCATCAGGACATGGCATAAAATAAACACTCCCCAAACGTTAAATCTCCTCTCTTTGTTCCCTCCTACAAAGTACTATTGTTATTGAGAGGGACTCTCAACAAGATTTTCTTCGGAGAAAACCTGTAAGGGTAAGAAAAAACAAGACTTTCAGGAATCTTTCAATACTTTCAGTGGCCCACTAGGCAGGTTGGTGGATAAAAAAAGCTTTAGTGATGGGAAGAGATGACAGGAGAGATGGAGGAAGTGAGGGGTGAAGAGAAAAGCAATAGAAAGACATCATAAAGATTATGGGGGTCGAGGGGGATGGTCAGGGATAGAAAAAGGTTTTAGCAGGAGCTTTGAGTTTGAAATTCTAGGGGAAGAATGTAGTGTCTAAGGAGAAAAATCTAAGAAGGTTTTCTATGTGAAGAACTGTGTGAAACTACTACAGTGCTCTTTAAGGAAACTCAAAACAAAGATCTGCCTTATTGTCAGAGAGAATCTGCCTTATTGTCAGAGAGAATGGATTTGAGTTGCTGTTTTGTTTTTTTTTTTTTATTGAGATGTTGTGCAGACACTGGGCCAGGCTATTTATGCAAACTTCCTGCTTCAGGAAAGGGTCACTGCATGTTCATAACCATTGTCTGCAATACACAAAGAAGTATAATCCAGAAAGAACTGTGGGGTCATGGAAGAGCAGCGAGGAGAAGAGGAGAGTCCAAGTTTTGGACTTAATTGCTAGAGTTAAGTAATATACTCCTTTGTATACTGGGGGTCATAATATCGGTCTCAAAGAGATGTGAGGCTTAGGTGAGCTGATAGTGTGTTATAAACTATAAAAGCTTCATGAAGGACTTCCCTGGTGGTGCAGTGGTTAAGAATCCACCTGTCAATGCAGGGAACATGGGTTTGATCCCTGGTCTGGGAAGATCCGACATGCCGCAGAGCAACTAAGCCCATGGGCCACAACTACTGAGCCTGGGCTCTAGAGTCTGCTAGCCACAACTACTGAAGCCCATGCACCTAGAGCCCGTGATCCACAAGAAGAGAAGACGCCGCAATGAGAAGCCCGTGCACCACAATGAAGAGTAGACCCTGCTCGCTGTGACTAGAGAAAGCCCATGCTCAGCAATGAAGATCCAACGCAGACAAAAATAAATAAATAAGTTAATAATAAAAAAAAAACTTTATGAATGTAAGTTGTGATTATTATACAGCACCTAGATTTGTTAGCTCCCAAGAAGTTCTATGATGAGCAAGGACCACCTTACTAAAAGGCACATTTGGATTTTTCTCTTTCTTGGAACTTAGTGGCCTTCTATAAATTAGTAAGTGTTACATGGTTCTGTCCTAGATGAGGTTTGGAGAGTGAGGAACTTTGGGGAATTGTACTTTAAGAGTAGGTTCTGATGATAAGTCAGACAGCAGTGATCATATTTTCTAAATCAAAATTAAAGACATATTATCAGACAACAGGACAGAGTATTTCAAATAGTATATATCTGGAAAAATCTAAGGTCATTGGTCACCAGAACTATAAACTGGCATTTCTAGCAAAGACAGTCCAACCTCTTCTTCTTCAAGGTCTTTGATGAAGGGCAAAATTCCAAGTTTATGAAGAAGTGCACTGCAAGTCTTTTAATTTTCCCTTCTGCACCAAGGGCAACAAATAATTAGCACTTTCCTAGGTCTAAATAGGAGAACAGAGCCCAGAAATTCTACTATCAATGCTAGCGCTTTCCTAGGTCTAAATAGGAGAACAGAGCCCAGAAATTCTACTATCAATGCTAGCTTACTAGGAAAAGACATACTTGTGCCATGCATCGCTAAGGATTATAACAGATTAGGAACTAAATTTGAGTTAATTAAAAATAATCAACAATAATAAGAAGAGAGTTTCCAGAAAATTACCATATTGATCAAGTTGCTGTCTAAACAACTTGGAAAACACAGAACAAATTTTGGAGGCCCAAAGCCAAGTATCTGAAGAAGTTCATTAAAATTTACTTTAAAATGTTACAGAATTCAATTAATTTTATTAATAATGATCATAAAAATACATAACAAATAAATAGCTAGAAGGAGTTTAAGCTTGAGAGTCTATATAATAATGCAAAACTTAAAACATAAAATGTGACATGACTTTAAGACGTTAGGATTGAATGTGAAAGTTGAAGATTAAAAAAAATGAAAATAACAATGTTTGACAATAAATAAAAATGTCTGATGTGCTATGAAATACTTGAATGGGGACCTAAACTTTGAAATAGATAATACTGTATTTTGAAAGATAGATTCTTTTAAATCAAGGGCTACAAGGCTTGCCACTAATTTATTGAGGGGGAAAACCTATAAAAATGAATCTTAGTGTCTTGTATAGTTATAGCTTGGTTGGATTTAGATCTAGTTATGATCTACTTTAAAGATTTTTTAAAAATCTCTTCAAACACTGTCACTTGAGAAACTCCTAATTTATCAAAGTGAGTGTCTTTTTAGTGAAATAAAATGTTTATTACATGAAGCTTTCAGGGTCTTTAGATGAATGAAAGTAGATTTTGTAAAATGGATTACCTGGTCTAGCTCCCAAAATTGTCATAAAACACACTGGATGACACAAATTAACCACAGTTAAAATGTTTCTACTGGTGTGAAAATTAATAATCTATATTTCATTTGTCAGATTTACTTGTATACAGCTATTTCCCAAAAGGATTTATGATAGCTGTTTGTTTTCTTGAACATTGTTGTCTGCTCTCTTGTTTCAATTTTGTGACTCCTGTTCTCTGTTCAATAAAAAAATATACATGGGAAAGGTTGATTGAGAAAACAACCTTTATAGGAAATAAAGGCAGAATCCAGACTTGGAGGATAACCTCTGCCAAAAGTCATAAGCAAACTTTTCCTTCAACCCACCAACTCTGAGCTCACTCATAATACATAAAGTGAAGATATCCATCACTCAGCTAGGCAATACCTACACTAGTGGGAGGATGAGAGCTTTGACAATAAACTCTTAACTATGATAGAAGTTAGGTGCCCAAAGGAGAAAAAGACAAACACAGGCCCAGGGCTCCTTAGTAAGTTATGTCAAAAATAAGATGAAGAGTGATATAGAAATTAGAACTCAATATCATGAACAGATAAACAGTTCTCATTCCTTCCAAGTTGTCTAGGTGATTTGCAGAAGACTGGGGAATTACTTGATTCCCCTTTACTTTCAGAAATAGGTGAAGTAATTAAAAATCTTCCCCAAGAGAAAGTTCTTGGCCCTGGTGGATCTACAGGAGATTTCTATAAAACCTTTGGCTTAGCCCTATCTGTACATTTGCTTGACAAGCTCAATCACTTGGGGGACTCAGGTGGATTCATCCCTGCCAGCCCTTACATCCAGATTATCTTAATTGCTAAAAAGGATAAAGATACAGAAAACTGTACCACATCTAGGTTGAAACCCCTGATTAAAGTGGATATCAATTCTTGGAAGGGATCTTGATAGTTCTCATCATTATTTGAAATCTGGGGCACAGTAATTAGGCAGTCGCTTGGGGATGGGTCATTCTTTGCATAAAATGATTATTTTTTTACCTGGATAACAGTTTCTGTCAGCATGACAGGGCACTAGCAAACCCATTTATCATTTTTCTACTAAAGGACAGTTTTTAATTTTGGGCAGAGCAGTGAGTATCAGGGATGTACTATAAGCTCAGCAATCCAAGGTCTTCCATTATTTAATAATATGTCTTTTGCTTCTGCTCCAAATGAGTAAGATAATCTCTGTTTTGCTATTTCTCAATGTCGTCAGAGCTGAAGTGGGGAGGCTGGTGTTACATTATACTATTAGCCTGTTGCTACACACACACATACACACACACACACTCACACATGGAGGTGTGGAAGGGATAAATTAAAAAACATCTTGCAGTATGATTCCAGCTATATTACATTCTGGAAAAGGCAAAACTTTGGAGATAGTAAAAAGATCAATAGTTGCCAGGGGTGGGGGTGAGGGGCATATGAATAGGCAGAGCACAGAGGGTTTTTAGAGCAGTGAAACTGTACTGTATGATACTATGATGGTGGATTCATGTCACTATATATGTGACTAAACCCATAAAATGTACTACACCAAGAGTAAACCCTAATATAAACTATGGACTCTGGGTAATAAAGATGTGTTGATGTAGGTTTATCAGTTGTAAACCTACATCTGGTGGGGGATATTGATAATGGGGGAAGCCATGTATGGATTGGGGCAGAGGGTGTATGGGAAATCTCTATACTTTCTGCTCAATACTGCTGTGAACCTTAAACCATTCTAAAAATTAAAGTCTATTAAAAAATACCTTGCAGGAAAAAATTATTTTTGGTTCTTAAAAGTACAAGTAAGTGGTGGTTGAATAAATGAATTATTTAATAAAGGAGGGTGGGTTTTCAGCCTTCAAAATTCCTGCCTCTAATGTGGTATTCAGAGCACTGCTTTTTATATCCACTCCAGAACAGCCAACACCTGGTAGAATTGTCTCTGTATCTGAGATTTTATTTTATTTATTTACATTGCGCCAGGTCTTAGTTGTGGCATGCAGACTTTTTAGTTGTGGCATGCAGACTCTTAGTTGCAGCATGTGGGCTCTTAGTTGTGGCATGCATGTGGGATCTAGTTCCCCAGCCAGGGATCAAACCCAGGCCCCCTGCATTGGGAGTGTGGTGTCTTACCCACCGGACCACCAGGGAAGTCCCCTGAGATTTTAAAGTTCATGCCCAATCTAGGACGTTTAGCAAGGGGGTGGGGAGGGCTACTGCTAGGCAGTTCTGTGTACCAAGTGGTCAAATGCTTCCAACTGTGTTTTCAAAAGTTGTGGTGTTTTGTTTTAAAACTGGAGTTAAAGAATGGTATAAAAATGTGAGTGGGAGGGAAAAGAATAATCTAACAACAATAAGAAAAGACAATTGTCACCAGCAAAATTATTAAAAATTCATGATTTTTCTCAATTGTGAAATGCCTATAGTCATACCACCTGGGGTTAAGACTTGACATATTTCAGTACCTAAAATGTATCTCACCTTGTAAGTGTTTGGGGGGGGGGGGGAATTCTCCAAGGAAAAGCACAAAATGCAAGGGGAGGAAGTCTCGCTTAAAGAAGCTTTCGTTAGGAATTTGGACAGTGAGCCATGTGGCGTTCTGTATGAAACTGTCCTTCAGATTTACACCAAATGAGGTGTCAAGTAGGTAAGTGTGAAGATAATCTCAATCTTCTGTGTGGTTACCAAACTTTCCATGTCTTAGCTTGTGAAGCAATTATCATAGGGCACTGCTCTGAATTCCAAAAGTGGAGGGCTTTGTCTGAAGCTCTGTGGATTAATAAATTTGGTTCCAGAAACAGTATAAAACTCCTCTAGTTTGAGGACATAGGAGGCTAGAATGATTAATAAAATAAATATATTTTTAAAAGTGGATTTGGTATCACAGACAGTCCAAATTCCCTTTTTGCTATAATCTTCAGATCTTAATTATTTGTGTAAAGCCAGCTAGATATAAGATATAATTGGGCACACAATAGACAAGGACCCCAATCTCAAGTGTGTATGGTGCTCAGAAGTTGAGGCTTCCAATTAGAGGAAAGACTCTAAGGTGAGAGTTGGGATGGTAAGATCAAAATCAGAGTATTACTCCAGTAAGGGAGTGAGAGCCAACATAAACACTCAAAATGAAAGTGGGGCTTGGAAAAGTCACACTAAATGGAGAGAGGGTTTGAGGGAACCAAGAAAGGAGGAGTAGTATAACTAGGATGGAATGTGATATGAACCCAGATGAATTTTGGAGGTTCAGGACTTAACTGAAATACTGGGCTCATTTAAGCATTCAAAGCAGGGTGAAAAGTAGACTTTTCATATAATAATAAGCAAGTACTGTGAGGATAGTCAAGGTTGGGAAGAGGCCTGTCTTTTTATTCCTCTTATATGTTCCTTATTTTCGCTTCTGATCACGTGGTATGTAGTTTATTCCACGGATTAGCCTGTGAATGTTTGGGAGCCATGGGATCTTGCCCATTTATATAAAATCAAATATGAACTGCCTTGTCCTCATGCCTTTTATATTCAGTCTCTTTCTATTGGACTCCAGTTTGTATATTGCTTCCAGGAGCTCTCTGTCACAGTGCCGCTTGGCTCATGAATTTACAGTGACTTCCTATTTCTTCAAATCCATTATGCAGATATCAGGATCTCCATTAACCCCAATGTATCTTTCCCAACTCACCTTTCACTCTTCCTACAGGGTCTTCTATTCTAACAAGGGAAGTAATTTTCTCTCCTCCAGTCCTTACCTATTCTCTTATAATTCTTTTCTATTTGCTATCCTTCAACCCAAAGTGTCCTCTTCTTTCAAAGCTCATATTAAGGTTCACTGGGTATAAGAAGCATTTGCTTATTAAGTTTACCTTACTTACACTTTGGTATTTTATTTTATCATAATATATACTCTCTTAAACTTGCATGTAGCCTTAGAATTTTTTCCAAGTTGACTCATATGTGTAGGTTTCTGCCCTAATTACATGGTAAGTTCCTGGGCAACATACTTTACTTCTTTTATATTCTCTTTGAGCCTCAAAATGGAAGCTTGAATACATAGGAGGCACCTAAGTAATGCTTATAAAACAGATGATGACATCCCCCTACTGTGACTCCCTATTATAGAGTAATAAGAATTGGTTTTGTAATAGAGCAAATGTTTAATTTTTGTGGTTTTTAATTAATAGTGTATATAAAATTCCATAATTTATATTACTCAGAGTTACAGTGTACTGTGTCTTAATATGGGAATTTTAAGGTAAATTATTTTACATTTATAAACATGTATACCTATTCCATTTATTTGGGGTGAGAAAGAGTTAGGTTGCTGCTTTGGTTGGTAGTGTAGTACTAGCGAGATTCAAATAAAATTGGACTGCTTATTAGCACAGGTACATTTTAGGTTCAATCAGCAGAGCACAGTTTTCCAAAGCTAGGTCCGTGGTTGGAAGGAGCAGATGTTAATCTATAGAATCCTACTACAGGCATATAAGTAGCTATATAGGTATTATTATAGGTATAAGTACACAGATAGTTATATAGTTAGCAGATGGACCTGTAATATAAACTCCTGTAGCTGGTAGTGAGTAGAACCTCTATTTCATATACAGCTGTCTTATTTGTTGTCAAATCTTTGGTTAGGCAAAATGTTGTTGTGTGGTCTTTTATCAATGTCACTGGTATTCTAATAACTTTTTAAGGATGACTTGTTCTATGCCCCAGATCTTATTTCCTTGTGTTTCAACCCAACAGTGAGTATTCTATTAATGACTGTTCTGCATACTGAATGGAGAGCGTTTTGTTTAAAAAGACCTATTTTTCTTTCAAACCAGTGAGGATATCATGTGCCAGATGGTTAATTCCCATGAGTTAATGAGTGTACCCACACACTTCATGATTTGAAATATCCTGCGGACATGTCCTTTGGTGAAAGGATTGCTAGATTTTAATTTACATCTGTATAAAGTACATATTTGCTTTTTTTCTGCTGATACCTGGAAATATTAATTTTTATTCATCATGTGTGAAATATATGCCATTTTAGTTATATAGTCCTCTGATGTTTGTGACTTAAATAATTTACAGAAATATACATTCTGATCACACTTTAAGATTACATTTTAATTATCAATTGCATTTAAATTAGAGAGTGAGAACACAGCTTTCTGATGTATGTGTGAAGGGTAATAGTTGGCAATATTCAAATGAATAATTCTTGTGTCCCTGTGTCAATAAGATTTATATTTTTAACTGATGGAAGTTCTTTATCATATCCAATTAATGGACTAATAATTTATAGCTATTTAAGATGAAGGAGATTCTTGTAAAGCAATAATGTTAAAATGTCCAAAGATTGGCAAAGGTAGAAAATAACATTTGAATCTGCTTTGAGAAAAGCCTAAAATAAAAACCATCAATACATTAGATATTTTCAAGTAGTTGGGTAAGGATAGTTGATCCATATAGCTGAGCTTATATAATAGCTTATGCTGTAGTGATTCCAGGATATAAAGAATGAACATAAAAAACAAATTCATAATAAAATATTTATACTAACAAACAATAAATTTATAGGTTTTTAAACATAAAAAATAAAATATTTTTATAATACTCTACAAATGACTGTAATTTGTATATGCAACAAAATTATATGGGTTATTAGTGGCCTACAGTCCATGGTGCTGGCCACAACCTCTGTAGCTAAGCAAAATACTCAGAAGTTTCAGGGCTTCAAGGTAAGACAGATAACTCATCTCTAGGTGCTAGAATCACTTCAGGATTTTTATACCCTGTCTCAATTTACAATAACTTGGACTGGCATGACTCCTTCTTTTGTTAGGTGAGAATGAGGGAGGCATCATTTTCTCATTGGGCAATACACCTAAATTTACTCAGGGAATTGACCAAAAAATCAAACCGTAGCGCTGCTGGTAAGAGGATTTCAGGTAACCAAACAACTGATAGGGCTCAATGAAAGCAATAGCTGAACAAACAAACAGATGAAACAAAATCTTGGGTATTCCTTGGGTAAGTAGTTGAGATGTGAAGTTCCCTCATCATTTTACATGTTTAGAACAGGACAAACTCAAAATGTTGAAAAATAACTTTGTATCCTGTGTCTTACATACCAGAATGTAAATACTCGGAAAGAGAGAATTTGGGGACAAATTTACAGTGGGAAACTAAATACAATGTAATAGGACTTTTTTTTCTGAGAAAAGGAGCTTAATAAACTAGTTAAGTAGTCCTCCTAGCATTTCAACATAGACACACTGAGGCAGGATCAAGACGGTAGAGAAGGAAGACTGTGAGCTCACCGCCTCTTAGTTTTGACACATCAAAACTACAAGTTTGTATATAAAAAGTCTCTCTGAGAATGATCTAAAGACTAGCAGAACAGCTGTTCTACAATTAAGGACATAAAGAAAAAAAAAACACACTGAGACAGGTAAGAGGGGAAGAGAAGCAATTTAGTCAAGACCCACACCCCCAGTAGGCAACACAAAGTGAAAGGAGATATCTCAAACTTGGAGGTCCTCCCTAAGGAGTGAGAGGTTAGAGTCCACTTTGGGCACCCTAGCCCTGGGATCAGTACATGAAAGACAACTCCCCCCTAACTGGTTTTGAAAACCAGCAGGGCTTAGGACCAGGAAAGCCAGAGGGCTGTAGAAAACAGAATCTACTCTTAAAGGGCACACAGACAAATTTACTTGCTCTGAGTCCCAGCACACAGGCATCAGATTGAAAAGTGCTTGACACTCTAGCCAGCCTTCCATGGCTATTCCAGCATGCACCCTAGCCCACACTAGGCTCTGGCTCCAACACCACTGCCAAAGTAGTGGCTCCCAGCACACTCTGGGAAAAGCCCCAGCTGGTGTTGGGCTTTGGCTCTAGCCACCTTCCACCAAAGCAGCAGCCTTGGATGCACCCCAGGAGAAGCCCCAGCCTGTGTCAGGCTTTGGCTTTAACCCCTCCAGCTCCAGATCCCTTTCCCAGACACACCAAGGTGATGGCCTTGGCATGCACCGGAAGAGGTCCCAGCTGGGGCTTGCTTTAGCTCCAGCACTCTTTCTAAAGCCACCAGACACACTCAGTCTACATAGCGATGCTCCTACACAAGGACACATCTTCAAGACTGGGACAGGTAACTGTTTTGTCTAACTTATAGAGAGAAACACAAAAAGTCAAACAAAATGAGAAAACAGGAATATGTTCCAAGTGAAAGAGCAAGATAAATCCCCTGGGAGGTGCGGCGGGGGAACTAATGATATGGAGATAAGTAATTTACCTGATAAAGAGTTCAAAGGAACTGCCACAAAAATGTTCACTGACTTGGAAGAAGAATTGAGGAACACAGTGAGAATTTCAATAGAAAATTTTTTAAAAAGTACTTATCAAAGTTGAAAAATACAATAAATAAAATGAAAAATAGGTTAGAGGTAATCAACAGCAGATTAAATGATACAGAAAAATGCATAAGCAACCTGGAAGAGAGAATAGCAGAAATCACCCAATCAGAACAGTACAAAGAAAATTTGAAAAAATGAGGATAGTTTAAGGGACTTTAGGGACAACATCAAGAATATTAACATTCACATTACAGTAGTTCCAGAAAGAGAAGAGAGAGAGAAAGGGGCAGAAAACATATCAGATGACTTAATGGTGAACAATTTCCCTAACCTGCAGTAGGAAACAGACATCCAGGTCCAGGAAGCATAGAGAGTCCCAAACAAGATGAACCCAAAGACATCCACACCAAGGCATATCATAATTTAAATGGCAAAATTTAAAGTTAAAGAGAGAATTTTAAAGGCAGCAAGAGAAAAACAGAGTCACATACAAAGGAACTCCTTAAGGCAATCAGCTGATTTTTCAGCAGAAACTTTGCTGGCCAAAAGGGAATGGCATGATATAGTTAAAATACTGAAAGGAAAACAACCTAGGATACATCCTACAACCTAGGATATCATTCAGGCAAGGTTATCATTCAGAATTGAGGAGAGATAAGAGTTTCCCAGACAAGAAAAACCAAGAGTTCATCACTACTAAACTGGCCTTACAAGAGATGTTAAAGGATCTTCTTTAAGTGGAAAATAATAGGCCATAATAAGAAATGTGTTTATATGCAAAGGAAAAATATCTTGCCAGTAAAAGCAAATATATAACAAAGGCAGTGGATCAACCACTTAAAAAGCTAGTAGGAAGGTTAAAAGACAAAAGTCATAAAATCACAATAACTGCAGTAAGTAGTTAAGGGATACATAAGAAAACATAAAATTTGGATGGGGGAGTGAAAAATGTAGAGCATTTAGAATGTGTTTGAATTTAAACAACTATTGGCTTAAATATATATGTACATTTACATATGTATATATACATATGTTTTTAATCTACATATAAACATACCTCATGGTAACGAAAACCCAAAAACCTACAATACATACACACACACAAAGAGAAAGGAGCCCGAACATTACATTAACAAAAATCATCAAATCACAAGGGAAGAGACTACAGAAAGAAGAGAAGAACTGCAAAAACAATCAGAAAACAAGTAACAAAAGGGCAATAAATACACACTTTTCAATAATCACTTTGAATGTAAATGGACTAAATGCCCCAATCAAATGACACAGGGTAGCTGAATGGATAAAAAAGAAGACCCATCTATATGCTGCCTACGAGAGACTCACTTAAGAGCTAAACACACACACGGACTGAAAGTGAGGGGATATAAAAAGATATTCTATGTAAATGGAAATGAGAAGAAAGCTAGCTGGGGTAGCCATACTCCTATCAGACAAAGTGGACTTTAAAACAAAGGCTATAACAAAAGACAAAAGGGCATTACATCATGATAAAGAGGTCAATCCATAAAGAGGATATAGCATTTGTAAATATATATGGACATAATATAAGAGCATCTAAATACATAAAGCAAATATTAACAGACATAAAGGGAGAGAAATCGACAGTATGTAATAATAGCAGGAGACTTTAATACTCCACTTACAAAAAATGTATAAATCATCCAGACAGAAACTCAGTAAGGAAACATTGGACTTAAGTGACACATTAGACCAGATGGACTTAATAGACATCTACAGAACATTCCATCCAAAACAGCAGAACATGCATTCTATTCAAGTGCACATGGAAGATACTCCAGGACAGATCACATGCTAGGCCACAAAACAAGTCTCAATAAATTTAAGAAGATTAAAATCATATCAAGCATTTTTTCCAACAACAATGTTATGAAAGTAGAAGTCAATATCAGGAAGAAAACTGGAAAAACCTCAAACACTTGGAGACTAAACAGCATGCTACTAAAAAACAAATGGGTCAATGAAGAAATAAAAGAGAAAATCAAAAATACCTTGAGATGAATGAAAATAGAAACACAACTTTCCAAAATCTATGGGATGCAGCAAAAGCAGTTTTAATAAGGAAGTTTGTAGCTATACAAGGCTACCTCAAGAAACAAGAAAAAATCTCAGATGAACAACTTAAATTTACACTCAAAGAAATTAGAAAAAAAAACAAAAACAGAAAACAAAGCCCAAAGTTAGTAGAAGAAAGGAAATAATAGAGGTCAGAGTGGAAATAAAATAGAGACCAAAAACAATAGAAAAGACCAATGAAACTAACATCTGATTCTTTGAAAAGATAAACAAAATTGATAAACCTTTAGCCAGACTCATATCAAGAAAAAAAGAGAGAGAACACAAAGAAAATTAGAAATGAAAGAGGAGTTACAACTGATGTCACAGAAATACAGTCATAAGAAAATACTACCAACAATTATATGACATTGAATTGGACAACCTAGAAGAAATGGATAAATTTCTAGAAACATACAATCTTCCATAACTGAATCAGGAAAAAATAGAAAATCTAGCATTGAAATTGAATCAATAATCAAAAAATGCCCAATAAACCAAAGTTCAGAACCAGATGGCTTCACAGGAGACCTACCAAACATTTAAAGAGAAGAGTTAACACATATTTTTCTCAACCGAGTTCTAAAAATTTGAAGAGGAGGGAACACTTCTAACTCATTCTTTTTTTTAAAACATATAATTTTTAAAATAATATATATTTTTAAATTTTATTTTATTTATTTATTTATTTTTTGACTGCATTTAGTCTTTGTTGCTGCACATGGGCTTTCTCTAGTTGTGGCGAATGGGGGCTACTCTTTGTTGTGGTGTGAGGGCTTCTCATCATGTGACTTCTCTTATTGTGGAGCAAGGGTGCTAGGAGCGCTGTCTTCAGTAGTTGTGGCACATGGGCTCAGTAGTTATGGTTCTTGGGCTCTAGAGCGCAGGCTCAGTAGTTGTGGCACACAGGCTTAGTTGCTCCACGGCATGTGGGATCTTCCAGGACCAGGGCTCGAACCCATGTCCCCTGCACTGGAAGATGGATTCTTAACCACTGCACCACCAGGGAAGTCCCAAATTCATTCTACAAATCCAGCATTATCTTGATAATAAAACCAAAGACCCTACCAAAAAAAAAAAAAAAAAAAAGAAATCACAGGCCAGTATCCCCAATGAACATAGATGCAAACATTTTCAACAAAATATTAGCAAACCGAATTCAACAATACATTAAAAGATTCATACATCATGATCAAGTGGGATTTATTTCAGAGATGCAAGGATGGTGCAATATCCACAAATCAATCAATGCAATACACCATATTAACAAAACAAAGGATAAAATTCGCATGATCATCTAAATAAATGCAGAAAAAGCATTTGATAAAATTCAGCATCCATTCATGATAAAAAAAAGTAACTCTCAACAAAAATTGTATAGAGGGAACATACCTCAATATAATAAAGTCCATTTATGACAACCTACAGCTAACATCATACTCAATTGTGAAAACATTATGGAGTTTCCTCAAAAATTAATAATAGAACTGCTACTGGGGCACCAAGACTGCTGTGTAGATGCTACCGGGTGGTACTTTCTGCTGCTGCTGCAGCAGTACCCTCTCTGAAGAACGCAGCCCTCCTCAGTCCAGGGGTATTACAGGCAATAAGGATCTTTCATACAGGGCTGCCAAGTCTTGCCCCTGTACCACCTCTTCCTGAATATGGAGGAAAAGTTCATTTTGGGTTGATCCCTGAGGAGTTCTTCCAGTTCCTTTACCCTGAAACTGGTGTAACAGGACCCTATGTGCTCAGAACTGGGCTTATCTTATATTTACTCTCCAAAGAAATATACGTGATAACTCCAGAGACTTTCTCCACAATATCAACAATAGGATTGCTTGTCTATGTAGTTAAAAAATATGGTGCCTCTATTGGGGAGTTTGCTGATAAACTCAATGAGCAAAAAATTGCCCAACTGGAAGAGGCAAAACAGTCTTCCATCAAACAAATCCAGGATGTGATTGATCTGAAGAAGTTACAGCAGGCACTGGTTCTAAAGCTCCATTACTTTTTTGATGTCCAGAGGAATAACATTGCTATGGCCTTGGAGGTTACTTAACAGGAACAGTTGCATAGAGTATACAAGGAGGTAAAGAATCGCCTGGACTATCATATCTCTGTGCAGAATATGATGTGTCAAAAGGAACAAGAGCACATGATAGACTGGGTGGAGAAGAATGTGGTGCAGAGCATCTCTGCACAGAAGGAGAAGGAGACAATTGACAAGTGCATTGCACATCTAAAGCTGCTCACAAAGAAGACTAAAGCACAGCCAGTTCTGTAAATGCATCTATACCAACTGAGAGAGCTAGAAATAGTTGACTGACTAAATGGAAACTAGCCTATGCGACAGAATCTTTGTATATTGCTGTCTACTGAAGTTAGAGTTGACCTTTCCTAAAAATGAAAAGTTTGAGTTTCATATAATGCGAGAAATAAAACAATCTATTGGCCAGTAAGATGTTTCTCTCATCCTTCTTGCTCTACATTGAATTATTCCATGATCACTTCTGAATAAGCAGTTTGCTTTGAATAAAATTTGGTACCGGACTAAAGATTATCAAGTTATAGTTTAAATTTTTAATTAATTCAACCATCTTGCAATAAAGTGACAAACAAACAAAGACATAGAACTTCCATACAATCCAGAATTCCACTCCTGGGTACTTATCTGAAAAATGAAAACACTAATTTGAAAAAATAATGCACTCCTATGTTCATTTCAGCAATATTTATTCAATACAATAGCCACAATATGGACGCAACCTAAGTGTCCATTGACAGATGAATAAATAAAGAAGATGTGGTTATTATTAGCCATAAAAAAGAATGAAATTTTACCATTTTTGACAACACGGATGGGCCTAAAGGGCCTTATTTATGTGAAATAAGCCACACAGAGGAAGACAAATACTGTATGTTCTCATTTATATGTGGAACTTGAAAAACAAAACAAACAAATATAATAAAACAGAAATAGATTCACAAACACAGAGAACAATCTAGTAGTTGCCAGAGGGTAATGGGTGAGGGGATGTATGAAATAGGTGAAGGGTGTAAGAGTTTCAACCTATCAGTTATAAAATAAATAAGTCAGAAGGATATAGTGTACAGCACACAGTAATAGGGTAATAACTTTGTATTTTGCATAATCTATAAAAGTATGGAATCACAGTTTTGTACACCCAAAACTAATATAAGATTGGCAGTTAACTCTACTTCAATACAAAAAAGAAAAAAAGAAAGAAAGAAATCAATTCAATAAATCACTTAAAAAGAAGGCAAAAAATACATAGACACATTAAGGGGTGTACTAAGGGTATTTAATAAGATAAAGTAAAATCAAATAGCATTTAAACAAAAGTATAAGAAAAGTCTTCATGTTAAAAACTTTAAAATTATTAAATGTCATTCAGAGCAAAATAAATGAAGCTAGGTTTTTTGGTATCCATTTAATGTTGGACTTTAGAAAAGATTCGTTAATAACTGGCTGAGGAGATAAAACTAGAAGCCATGTGGGTTTTTTATTCACAGATATTTATCATATCATGTAAGAATCAATTCAGATATCTGCAAAGAGAATACATTATGATGTCAAAGCTTTTCTCATATTTTTACTTTGTATTTAAATCCAAAATCAGATAATGGATACAACACATCAAAGAATTCATTTCTCGCTGGAGTCTGGCTATTTTGCTTTGATATTTTCAGCTAACTTATTTTTCCTGTATTACATTTTACTTTTTCTTCATCTTTTTTTTTTCACATCTGTACATTTCTTTTTTTCTTTAAATTGAAGTATAACTGATTTACAATGTTGTGCCAATCTCTGCTGTACAGCAAAGTGACTCAGTTTTACACACACAGACTTTTTAAAAAATATTCTTTTCCATTATGGTTTATCCCAGGAGATTGGATATAGTTCCCTGTCCTATACAGTAGGACCTTGTTGTTTATCCATTCTAAATGTAATAGTTTGCATCTACCAACCCCAAATTCCCAGTCCATCCCTCTCCCTCCTCCACATTGTACATTTCTTTGCTTCATCCAGTTCAATTTACTCTGCTAATGTTTAGAAAGAATATTATAACTCAACCTTAGTGTAATAGTTTATAACCTGCTGATAATGTGATCTTTTTAAGGACTGTTATATTGACAAGTAAATTATACTTACTTCAGCCAATTGTATGTACTTATGTACTTCAAATTTAACTTTATCACTAGTTGTCAAATTCTCCCCTGTGGCCTTTTTAATGTTCCAATGTATTTGGCAATATATGTTTTTTATTGACATTTCAATTTTGTTTTGCAGCATGCTAAAGTTACAAGAAAACAAATGACTGAAAGTTAAACCTGGGTCAATCCAGGCTAAAGTTAAGTTTCAGGAGTCTTTGGGAAGACCTTATTTTTGTTGAATGGGTTGACTTCTGGACCCTCTAGAATCCAGAAACATTCAATCAAGATCTGGATGTTGAACTTTATTTGGTAGGACGTAAGAACAGGGACAGGAGATCCTCACAAAACAAGTCCAGAATTTAGACTTTCTTTTCACTAACTCTATGTTTTCATTTTTTGTTTTGTGGTCAGTGAAGGAAACCCCAAATCGTTTAAACATTTTGCTTTTTAGTATATAACATTTTCCTTTAGTGAGTTATTTACTATTTTGCTTGTTTTGTTTCTTATTTCATGACCAATTCATCCCAGATGCTATAAATTGCTCTTCACAACTTTGTTTACCTTGATGTCTCCTATTTTCTCCTGTACCTAGTACCAGGCATGATGCCTACTAGATACTCTATCTTTTTGATGACCTATAGTTGCTATGTCTCACACACAGATAACTCACACATAAACATTACTATAAACAGAAACATGGATTGCACACTACAGATTTTGGTCTGTGTGTTTTTCCTTTAATTTTATTAATTTTGGAAAATAAAAGTAATGGATGTTTTTGATTTGACAGTTCTACTGACTACTTGTGCTGTAAGCATTTTAGAGTTGCACTGTTCAAAAGAGTAGCACTAGCCACATGTGCCTATACAAATTTAAATTTAATTAAAAGTAAATGAAATTTAAAATTCATTTTTTTCCAATACACTTGCCACATTTCATATGCTCAATAGCTACATGTGACTATTAGCTACTGTATTGAAGAATGCAGATTATAGAAGATTTTCCATATTGTAGAAACTTCTTTTGGGCAATGTTGCCTTAGAGTGCTCTCTTAGAAGAGCACCCCAAGTAGACTATTGCAGAATGACAAAAATTCCTTCCTTTTTGATTTCATATTTCTTGAGAAAATTTCTGCTACTTCAGACATGCAATATAGGCACAACCATTCCTGGCACTAAGTGGATCAAAATGACCTTAAATTGACTGCAAACAAAACCACAGAGTAAGATTTAAACGCCAGGAGTTATATCTGTCAAAGGACTTGTAGTGGCTCCCTTGGTTCTTTTCCTAACAGTTTCAATAATGCACCAATGTTTTTATAGATTGGCCTGGCCTATTTCTATAAGAGATTACTGGCAGACAATGGAGAATGTCATACATATAGCATGTTTTCTGGGTATTCTGTCCTCAAACAGAGACAAAAATCACTGGGAATATTGAGAGTAGATACCTCATCCCTTACCCCACCTCTTTTAGTTGTTACAAGCAAGCGTTCAAAAGGAAGTGTTCTGGTATCTGCATGTCATTGCCTAAGGAGAGACACATTTTCCAGTTCAGATTTATATCAGAAAGTTATGCTTCCTGCCAAAAGGAGATTTAAAGACTACACCGTCCCTGCATCACAAAGAGAAAAAAGATCACCCAGAACCCAGGAGCAGATAACAAACAGAACACTCTAATTAGAAAAAAGAGTTGCAATATCCAAGAAACAGAGGCCAACCACCTCTGGGCAGTAAAAGGAGTGAACCTTTAAGAGACCTCTTGTTCATGTTCTTAAAATGAACCTTTAATAAATTATACATGATGACTAAGATTAAGGGCCTCCATATGAAATAATGACTTTCTTTCATAGACCAGCAAAGATCTAGAAAAGTGTGGGATATTAACAAATAAAAAATGCAGAATGATCCAGATAAAACCAGAACATGAACTATTCTTTTTGCCATACTGCTGAGGAGTTTTCACCAGCTCTGCATGAAGAGGGAATAGAAATTGTTATCAGAATCCCACTGTTTTGCTGATTATATTTATAGAATTTACCATTTTCAAAATGTGTCTGCAAAACTGTTAAGTGGCTAAGGAGAAAGTTTCCATGGTAAATAAGTTTAGGAAGCAATGAGTTAAATAAGATTAAATAAATTGAAAAAATAACTATAAGACTTCTCAAGACTTTCACCATGCTAATGTGTATTGTGATTCTCTAAAAGGCTGTGGGAGGGAAAAAAATATTTCTTATGCTTTTGTAATAAGTATTTGGGATTTTAGGTAAAGCCCCCAGGCAGAGGAAAATTGGTGTAAGTAGCTTCATATTATAAAGAATAGCTACTAAACACATTGTCACAGAACTTAAGGGTGACAATATGATAATAACGATGCTGATGTAAATATTTAATGTGAGTACTTATAAAACTCTCAGAACAGTGCCTTGCACATAGTAAATGCTCAGAAGTGATAGTTATTATATTATTTGGGGACTTGATGGGCTGTGGGAGATAGAAGACATATGGACACACTCTTGATCAAGCAGAAGCAAGGATGCTGTATCAATCTCAATGACAGGAAGTCAAAAATTGTGAAGTGTTCTCACAGGGCCTGGAGGATTGGTTCATGCCTTATCCCCTCCCACATGTGAGACTGAGTGATGGTCATGGATTGCTCAAAGAGCCAAATGTGGAATGGTAGTTGGTGGTAGTGTTGGGGGTGGAGGGAGCTGGCTGATGAGGAAACAAGCTAGAGGCTATAACTAGAGGTGAGCCAAAGCCCTATGGAAGTGGTAAACCTTAAAATTCAAATTGAATTCATCTCTTGACAGCAGTGAACAAGCTTTTCTTACTGATTTTAATGTTGGGGCACAGTGAGCATGCCAGAATTTTATATTTATTTATCCAATGTTGAAAGAGCAGGAAAAAAAGTCAGATACAATATCCATAATTTTCTACTCTGACTTATTAGTTACTACTGTCCTTGAAAAGATGTCTGCTCAAGACCATATCTCTCAGGCCTGAGTCTCCCTAGCTGAGTCTCTTTAGGTAGGATATTTGGTGAAGCACGTTTTGATTAAGACAAATTTTACTGGAGAGGAGTAGGCCAGGTCCTAACAAATAAAGTCAAGACCTGGAAGGTTTAGCAAGTGAAAGAGAAGGATTCCAAAGGAATTCAGTCCTTGAGGAAAGGAATTTATCAGAATTCAGAAGGTTGAGAATTGGTTCCCAGAATCTACCTCTCTTCTTTTCTCCCCTGCTAGTCCCCAATGGTACTTTCCCCCTGCTTTCAGTACTATCACACACCTCCATTCTAAGACCACTCCAGCAGAGACCTTGGAATTGATGGTGGTCGAAATTGACTCTGGGGAAGTAAAAATGAATTATAAATATAAAAGATAAGAGATTCCCAATCAACTTAAGAAATGAAAATTAAAATAAGGAGATAACTAGATTTTAAGCACATGAAAAGATATGTTCAGAATACTTTCCAAATGAGGGCAAACTTGTTGGAATCAGAATTTTATTGTAACATTGATTTTCTGAGTAAGTCTCAAGGCATAAATGATTTAGGTTTTAGGTTTTTTAATAAACAAAAAATATAACATTGTTCCAATAAAGATAATGATAGTTTGGCATTTAAAAATATCATGAACACTGTAAAAATGAGTGCTGCAGCTGCTTCTACCACTCTCACATGGATAGTCAGGATAAATGGTGGTAAGTCCTGTGTAGTCTCTAAAATAGTCTTGACCCCTGTATCAGTTATCTGTTGCAGCATAACAAACCAGCCACAAACCATAGTGGCTAAAAACTTCAACAAGTTATTACTTGTGTTAACTGGGCAGTCCTTTTGCTGTTCTTGCCTAGCTCACTCATGAGGCTTCAGTCAGTTGAAGGATCGGGCTAAGTGGCTGGGATGGTTGCAATAGCTGGGACTCTCTCTCCATGTTTTTGCGTCTCTGGAATTTTCACAGTTTGGGGGTCTCAGCTTCTGCAAGGGCAGAAGCTGCAAGGTCTTTTCAGACAGACACTTGGAAGTCACACAGCTTTCCTTCCACCACATTCAAAGCTAGTCACAAGGTCAGTCCAGATTCCAAGGAAGGGGAATTAGATCCCACCTCCTCATGAGAAGAGTGGCAAAGCCACACTGCAAGGGGACCCATGTCTAAGGAAGAGAGATTTGTGGTTATTTTTGCAAATAATCTACCACAGCCTCTTAGCCATTACTGAGGAGTAAAAAGGAGACTTAACAAGAGAGGGATAATTATTTCTAAGGAATAATTTTGCCTCTGTCCACCCTTAAAACCTGTAACTTTAGACCTTTGGCCTAAATGTTGACTGTAATTTTTATATTGATGTATAAATGTTAGAACTGTACTATACATTGTATTTGGGAAGTAGATAAATTTCTTCAAAGTTTGTGCTGACTTTTTATTCATAAATTGACTTTCAACTTTGTAATTTATAAGCTTAAAAAGAGTAGTCCCCATTTATTTTGCCCTCTTTCCAAGATATAATCTTTGTAATCATCAAAGAAGCCAGCATATTTTAATTCTAAAATTGTTTTAATTATGTTATTTAATTATGTCAACATTGTTGACATTATGAGCTTTTGAATTGTGAATTCAATAAAGCAAAATACAGTTGATGTTTATAGTTTAATTCCTTTTATTGTTTGCATTCCAAATGGCCAAACAGGCTGCAAAGACTGACAAGTTTCTTGCACCTGTGTCTGCATTTCTTCAAAAGTCAGGATACCAAATAGAATAATTTGTTGATAAATAGAAGGCCTTATTAGTGTAGATGACACTTCTGGGCTTCTGGAAAAAAATCACCATAAATCTGATCATGAAATCCACTAGATTATCATTTAGAAAGTCTTTTGTTAATGGTCATAGACCCTCTTTTTAAGTTCTCCCTCTCTTCTTTTATTCTCTTGATGATAAATAGGTTGAAATCAATTTTTAGTGTGTGTGTTTGTATATATATCTATGAATTTCTGAAGGAAAGGAGAGATACAGAGAAAGAGAGACAGAGAGAAAATGAGAAAGGTTGAAGGTGCTCTACTCATCCCACATGTTTTGACATCATCCTTGTTTTGTTTACATTCTTCTTGCTTTCTGGAGACCATCATGCTTAACTCAGTTATTCAATTTGAGTCTCCAAAATCTCCCAAATCCCCCCAATTCAGTGGCTTTCATTGTCCTTTTTGGAAACACCTCTGATTATTTTTAAACATTTTGGAAAATTGTACACTTATATGTAACTGTCCAATGTGATGAGAAGGATGATGGTGATGAAATTGTTTGTCTCAATATTTATTGAGTACCTCCTTTATTCCAGGAACTTGCTAAATATTGAGGATACAGAAAAAGAATATATCGTGTTAATTTCTCTCAAAGAATTCTTCATATCAGGAGTTGGTGAACTTCTTTTCTGTAAAGGGTCAGGTAGTAAATATTTTAAACTTTGTTGGCCATAAAGCCATGGTCACAATTACTCAACTTTGTCTATATATAGCACAAAAGCATCCCGAGAAAATACATAAATGTGTTGATGTGACTGTCTTCCAATAAAACTATATTTACAGAAACAGATGGTGAACTGGATTTTGCCTCTGAGCTACAGTCTGATGACCCCTGTTCTATATAATTGAGGGACATAAAATTTAAGAGCAGTAAAGTGTTATAAGTAATTTGCTAGTAATAGGTACAGGGGCATGAAAGAGAAAGTGCCAGTTCTCTGGGGTAGAAGTGGTCAGTAGAAACTTGGTATAAGAAACGAATAGGTTTCTGTCCAGTGTACTAGGAAAAGAACAGACAAACTAACATTTCCCAGGAACTACAAGTGGTTTGGAATGACTGGACCACAGAGCATAACCACCATGTTATGCCAGTCATGAAATTTTTAAGCTCAAGGGAATTTTAAAGTTTCTCTACCCAATTACTCATCAATCCAGTGATACTTTTACAACATTCCAGAAAGAATTTGTGAAAATGGCATGTAGGGATCAGTATCACTACATGCTTTAAACCTTATGTATATCAAATATCTATTAAAACAAATATCTTTACATCAAACAAATAGTTAAAGCAGAGCTGATAGCTCATTTATTTCAAGCAGCCACCAACACAATAACATTTTCATTTCCCTCTGTACACGCTGCCCCCTTACACCCCTCTCTCTGCATGGGTTTAGATTCACAGTGTAATTTGTCTCTTAGGAGGGGAAGATCCAGGTTTGTGGAACCTGAAAATTATCCTTTTGAGGCTCTCTTTATAGAAAATAAAAGTATAAATACAATTTTGTTAGGTTAGGTTTTGGGACCTTGGAAGGGATCTGTATGAGGGAGGGGCCCTGAAACTTAAGTTTCATCAGCTTTGTGGCAAATCTGCCTCAAATAGCAATTGAATTTTCCAAGTCTCATTAAACTCTACAGATCTAAAAAACTAACTCATACTCTTTCCCCTCAAAATCTGCCTATATTTGGCATATGGAAGCACCCAGATTTTTGAAATCTAGAAGTACTAAGAGTCATCCTCTACTTGGCTCTCTCTAACACACCAAATCCAACCAAGGCCAAGTTCAGTGGCTTTTATCTCACGAAGAGCTCAGGTATCTGTCTCCTCCCCCTCACTGTCCCCACTTCACACCTGCCCATTCCACAAGCTAGTCTTGTCGCCTTCAACCCCACCTTCATGTTGTTTCCAAAAAAGGAAAAATTACTTTGTAAAATGTAAATCTAATAAGATTACTCACCTGCTTAAAATCTCTCAGTAGCTCTCCATGATCTCTCAAAAACCTTTATAATGATGTACTAAGTCTTTCATGATCAATCTTTGCGACTTATTCTCATTCCAACTTTTCTTCACGAACTTTCTAGAATGACCTTTCTGGCCCCAAAACACAATGTCAAACTGTGTTTAAAATTTTCTCAGTGTCTCTCTCCATAGAAGAAATATTTAAAACTTCTTTGCACAGTGTACAAGAACCTCCATAAGCTGGTCCCTACTAATTCATTCAGCCTCATCTCTCTCCAAGCCTCCAAACACATCATATTCTCTCAGGCTGCCTTGACCTGCAGCCACTATGTATGCTGCCTGGCGCACCTTCATCTTTCTGGTCCACCTGGTTAACTACTTCATTATAATTCCATCTTCCCTGAGTTCTTTGGCTTATACCAGGTGTGATTTTTCTTCTACATTTTGTCTAGTTCTCCAATAAAGAGATTACCTTTTTATCTACACTGGTTTACTTTAAAATCTGTCCCCTTTCTATAATCTAGATTTAAGCTCCTTTAGGAAAAAACATACTTTTAATTTTTAAATTCCTCTTTCTCTGTTATTATTCCATGCACAGTAACACACAATATATACTTCTTGAATGAATGAATGAGTGAATTAATGGGTTTGAATGTGAAAAAATGCACACAGATGAACCACTCATAGCAAAGACATTTCTGTGCAACAAAAAGATATTCTGTTTCCTGCATATTAAAATAATGAACTCTGTCATTTGGGTATGAGATTTGGCATATATACAGTCCTTCTAAGTCACAGTCTTCCATAATTTGTTCTAGAAGAAGCCACGTTAGTGCTGAAGCCCTAATCAAGCATGTCCCTTCATTATGTTAGTATTGGTTTAACACATAACAGTCTTTGAAGTCCATGCAAATGAAAAATATTTCACCATTCCTTGACATTAATATTTTCTTTTTTTCTAAGATTGGGGAAGAAAGAAAGGGGAGTGGGTTCTATATTCAACTGACCTGATTATCTAGGGCTTGGGCAGCCTTCCCTCTTGGTGATTTCTCTCTTACATTTAAAGGACTTTGATCTGTCTCCATGCTGGTGTAGCCTTTACTCTGATCAGTCCTATATCCTCATTTCCAACACATGTTATTTCCATTTTAGATGTGTTCCTGCCTCCTTCCTATTGTGGTCTTCATCTTTCCACTATAGTATCTCATCTTAAAATAAAAATCTTCCCTAACATACAGACCTCCCTGTACACTATAATTGGTGCTTCTTTAGCATTTGTGTGAGTGCTATAACCTGCAGCTGAGACTCTGGCTACCTATATTAAATCAGAAATAACACAGTGGCCGAGTGAGCACAGGACAAGGAAGGAGGTTGAGGCAGATCTTCTGAAAGTGGGGTCTCCACCACAGGCATAAGAACACGTGAGGTGCTTGTTGAACATTCAGATTCTTGGATCTTATTAAATCAGAATCTGACCAGCCCATGAAATTCTTAAGCAGACAGAAATTTGAAAATGTGTGCATTGTGATACATTTTTAAAGTGTCATACTTCATTTAACATGCCTTCTGGTTAAGCAGAATTTGGAAAACAATGATAATCATGAAGGTACTTTATAAACCTGCAGGTTAGTGAATTTTATTAGACTGTAAGTTTCTTGTAGGAATAGCAAAAACCTTAGCCTCATCTAAGCTCAACAACATTATAGGAATTCAGAAAATAGCCATTAAATTAAATTGTATTTTGAATCAGTAACTTTAAAAAATGAAAAACTCAGATAGGGCACTTGCTATTTAGACATTAGACTTTATTCTGGCAAATCCTATAATCAATTAATGTTGTCTAAGAACAGAGAAATTCCATCATGCCTAAGGAACAGAGAAATTCCATCAATTTCTAGCCCTAAGATTAATTGCCTGGGTGATCTGGTCAATTTTATAGCATTTCCTTGCCTCAAGGTTTTCATCTTTCAAATGGGAAGCATACCTATGGAAATTCTTATTTCATGTGTGCTATAAATAGTAAATACATTATGATATGGAAAAACAGTTTGGAAAAACACAGCTTTTCTTCAAATACATTTTATAATAAAATCTGAACCAAGGTATTTTTAAATTTTTTACTCAGTAGTATTTAGTTAAATGGTTGCTTGTTTAAAACCTTTTCTCCCTATTTAGGCCTCTTAATAACTATCTACTTAATGAGTGAATGATGTGATGTTGGACCCATTTCCTGCAAAATATTCAGCTGTTCTCATGGCACCCAAGACTTTTAAACCAATAATTTGAGAATTATATCATATTATTATTCAATTACTGTATAGTTTTAGAAAAATATTTTTATCAGTATGTTGATAATTTATCATGACAGTAGCAACATTTAAAAAATATCATCCACCTTCATTGGACTTAGTATTAAACTTATAATCTTGCGGTTAGTCTACTAATAAGTGTATATAGATACCATCCTATAGTTCTTACAATTTCCATTTTTATCTTATATTTTATTTTCTTTGGGTATTTTTTGTTGTCCTTTCTTCCTTCTGTTCCCCATAATTTCCTAGGCCAAGGCTGAGGAAGATCTGATGTTTTGCCTTCTGTTTGATGAGGACCACAGTTTGATCTGTTTGTGGAGTCTAGACATTTTTCCATCCCCTTCACATTCCCAAGGCGTCTGGATGGGAAAGGGAAGGGAGGAAAAGGAGTAGTTGGAAGGAGGGGGAAGTACAGATATAGCTTCCATGTAGTTTCTACTCTGCGCAGTTCCCTTGTTGATTGAAGCATGCTGCTTTCTAGCTTCATCTTGCAGGATGAGGAAGGGAGGAAGTTGTCAGGCAATGTCCATTTTTGCCTCTTCCTGGGGAACCATTGGAAGTGGTACACCTCAGGGCTTTGGATCTCCCCCTCAACCCCATTAATGAGGGTGACTTGATCAATAAGGAAGTGCCATGGACAATGGAGAAGCTGTTCTACTTCTAATCTGCTTCGGACTGAGAGAATAAAAAAAGGAAACTAACCTGTCTCAATGTTCTGCTATTAAATAGATACTCTGCTAAGACACTGACATATTTTTGCTACAGCCCTGTGAAGTGGCTATTGTTACTTCTTCATTGGTAAAAAGATAATTAAGCTCAAAATTTAATCAGCTTGCTTAAGTCAAACAGCTACTAAGAAATGGAACTATAATTGAACTAAATGTGAGAACTGGACTCAAACTCCATGTTTAATGACTTTAAATCCACATTGATACACACACTCCTCAAAATGGCCCAAGGAAACCAACTTTTAGAATTGTGCATATATTACATGTTAAGAGGTACTGACCAAGGTCCAAGGGGATTATCCTTTGAATAAAGCTCACGCACAAAACCAAACCAAACCAAACCAAACCAAACCAAAACCAGAGCTTTCAAGGTGAGTGGTCTTTGGGTTATTTAATGTTTTCTATTTCGGGGTAGTCATGATATTAAGTCCAGATAATGCTTTTGTTTTATACTTAGTTAAGTATTATCAAGCTTGTTTTTGACTGCACCTAGTGGATATTGCAGAGTATGTTTACCTAACTACCCCCCTAAAAAAATTATACTCCATCACTGTATTGTTAGGGATGAATTCAATTTCAAAACCTGCTCCAGTGTAGACACTTCTTTTGTTTCCAGTCTCCTGATTCCTGTGCTTATCAGTACTATATAGTTAGCAATATGTACTTAATGATTAATATAAGGCAAGAATAGCATTGATGCAAAGAAAGAAAATATTTAACCCTACTTGTATTTAAGTCCTACACAACGAAGACTATGCAATACATAGTCCTATGCAATTTAGAATATGTTTAGGGCTGACCCTTGGGAAAATTATAAAGGGATGAAACTTGTTTTCAACATCCTTAGCTCCTACTTTCAGAATTCTTTGTAGCATTCTGTAACACGTATTATTATTCTTAATGACCACACATTTAAACAGCCAAATAAACGAGTCTCTAATTGTTGAAATGCATCAAATAGAAGAATATTTGTGGGGGCTTGTTGATCTGAAATCACAGCATTCTGCACTATTTGTAAGAAAGGGTCGCCCCTCAGCTTTACAGAGTCCTAGAGGTAAGGTCTCACAATATAAATGACTAGAGAATATAAACTGAGATCCTAGGTAGAAACATTGAAACAATTCTTTGAAAAATGAAACCAGGCTAACAGGATGACTGGTGTTCACTTCCAGCAGAGGTAGAGACAAAGACCCCTCCCATGTTGGTTTTGATTGTCAAAAACATTCAGAGTTATCTATTTACAGTTGCCATCCAAAATGCATGAAGAGAAACTCCTGCTTTTCTCCAAAATTTTTTCCTTCTTATCAAGATAAAAACAGAAATCTTAGTTCAAGTTCTTCTATTAATATTCCAGAATAAGCAGGCAGAATTGTGAAAGGTTCTATAAACCTTTAAATTGCCATTAGCTAATCAGAATCATTGTTCAGTCACCATTTTTATTAAATGACCACTGAATCAGAATGTTCATACTGCTTTTCAATTAAAATGTAGAATAGCCAGAACTGACTCAATAGCACACAGAGCAGCAGCAGAATGACCCAGTGAAGCTGCCATTACCCAGAGGTAATTGACCACTTAAGAACTTAAGTTAACTTCTTGATGTAGCCAGTTATTTCTGCTAATGTCATTTCTAAAGGCTTTTCCTACAGAAAAGAGCACTCATAAACAATATAACATGTAATAAGGTGTTCAAGATAAAAACTGCTCATGATTTTAAAAATTCCATCAAAGCATGATGCTATTCTTTTTCCTTGTCATTTGTTAGGGATTCATGAAATATCCTAGGGTGACTGAGTGAAGAAGGGTGATAGAAAAATAGAGGTGACATGGATAGCTTAGGTATGACTAGTAAAGGATAGGACTAGTAAAATTTATTTTGAATTAAAATGTACTTATACATGTGCTCAGACACACACAGACATATACAACTATTTGAAAGATCAAAGCAATTGATGGCAAAATGAAAAATTTAGTCCTTAAATTAACACAAACATGGCAGTAGATAATGTTTGGCTATTTCTTTCTCTCACAGAATTAATAGGGTTGTTCTTTTAATTTTATTTTTGTTGTTGTTCCATGAAAAGTAGAAAGAGCTTAATTACACCAAGGTAGGATGGACTAGCTACTAAAGAGTTAAGTTTTCTGTAAGAAGAGAAACACAGTTAAGTACTACATCACAAATTACCATTTTTATGTCACCACCCCACCATGACTTTAGCACTAAGCCTGCTACATCTTCACACTCTCATTAGGATATAATGCATATTCATGGTCCTGATTATATAGCCACTTTTTTGACTTGTTTTAATTGTGCATGAAGACGCTGTGACAGGAGACCTGACCTTTTCAAGATCATTTTCTCTCCATTGCTTTTCACAAAGCTATTAACTTGTCTCCTTCCCAAAGATTGCAATAATTTATTTCCCATTAATAAAAAATTCCTGGTGCCATGCAAATTAAAATTTATTCAGCAAATAGAATTCTTTGGATTATTTTCTAATGGCTTTAAATAATTCCAGCTTAGGAAGAAAAATAATATTAATGGGTACAGGCTGAGTGGATAATTGCATACATTGAAGAAAAATGAATATACAACCAATGCTGTAGCTTACTTCGCATCAATTACCCAGAAGAGTTGCTTTACTATTTTCAAAAAATATATTAAATAATTTATTTCAGGGGTATCATTATGGTCTTGAAATTATCCCAGTTGAATGAAAAGCTTAGCAACTTCCATCTACGAACAACACATGTTGGTATAAGAAATCCAGACCAAGTTAAAAAACTGTGTGTAGGTGTAAATGAGATTATTTAAGGGGGTCACTTAGCTAAAGTGGCAACTGAATTGCAATATAATGTGAACAAGGGAAAAATGAAATGCAAGGAAATGAATTTCTTTTCTTACTAAGTGACACCTTTCTCTTTGTAATCAAGAGTACCCTGTGAGAAAACCAAATTTCCAGAGGATGTTGTTTTTGAATCTCATTCTGAGAGAAGTTAAGTATATCTTCTTCATGTTATACACTCTTTTTCTTTTAATGTGATGAAAATTGTGTGTTAAAATGTTTATATGCAAAATGTTTTAGACCTAAAGTGCTGTGGGTAGCACATTATATTTACTGTCAACCTATTTGTTCCATATAAAAATAATATCAGTGCTTAAAGGATGTCAGTTTTACTCTGAACCATCATAAACATAACTCTTTCTGGTTTTTGACATATCAATTGCGTTGGACAAGTGGGATTAGAAAGCCCAAGAGAACTTTGTGCGCTTATAATTTTCCAATGGAAACAAAGCTCTTTGAGTATTTTCTTCATAGTCTGGGAAATTAGAAAAGGAAGGAGTGGGTGGGCAATCTAGTTAACCTGCCAACTGGGGCAATTTTCCCCCTTAAATAGAAGGCTTCATTGTCTCATCCAATATAATTTTAAAGACTTCTTCCCCTGTTCTCGTTCATAGTCCAAAAGGAAAAAGAAAGTTAGGGGAAGAACTGTTATTTTGATGTTGCAGAGTGTGCAGTGAGCTTTTACACATATTATTTCACTGGACCCTCAAGATTATTCTTCGAGCCAGTTAGGATAATTTTTCACACCTTGTTTTACAGATAAAGAAACTGAAAGCCCAAGTGAAATCATGTGTTCAAGAATTTTGGCTAATAAATTAAGGAACCAGGGCTCAACCCAAGATTCTGTGGCCCTTCCTAAGTTCCTGCCAAATTAACTCAAATAAGCTAGCCTTATCAGCCTCTGCAGCAGTGGTTGTCAACTGGGAACATTATTGCCCTCCAGAGAATATTCCACAATATCTTAAGTCATTTTTGGTTGTCACAATTTCTGTGTGTTTGTTGGAGGGTGCAGTTGGCATTTAGCAGCATCCTACAATGCACAGGACAGTCTCCACAGCTCGGTATTATTTGGTTCAAAATATAAGAGTGTGATTGTTGAGAAATCCTGGTTTATAAATATGAGTTTTAAAAGAAATGAAATAGAGGTAAACAACTTTTGAAATAAAACTCTTTACAGATGGATTTTTAGTTTGATTGGAAAGTGTGATAAAGACTGTAAAACAATGGAAATAAAAGTAGGAGAAAACCAGAAAGCAAACAAGCAGAGCCAGAATATAAGGCAAAATAGTCCTTAAGAGAAAACAAATCCTGGGAGGAAAAAATAAAGGAGTAAAAAGGAAATGTTTAAATTAAAGATCAATGAAGGTCCTAGAACAGAAAGCAGATGAAAAAAGTTCTATAATTTGTTCAGAAATAAAGACCAAAGATGATATGAATGACTAGGCATCCAGAAAATTATACTGTCACGAGAATGGAGACACTTGATAAAGTCCTGGAGAAGTCCAGTAACAGGAAGTACTGTTAGATGGACCAATCTGAGAAGTACAGAAGAAGAAGAAAGGGACTAGGAAATACTCTTTAATGCAAGATACAGCATCAGTGTTTCAAGTGCCCAATGCTTGGGAGATAAAAAGAAAGAAAGAGAGCAGCTAACTGGGCTACCAACAAAGGTAAGGGTGGAACACCAACCAAATAGGAGTTTAAACTCAGCACAGAGCATTCTTGCTGTGGGAGTTCATCTTCCTTGTTCTGAAATCTTCATATAATGTGTATTGCAATCAATTTGGTTAGAGGAGTATATTTTACCTTGTTCAGTCATTTAAAAAATTTTTTTAAAAACACTTCATTTTAGAATATGTTAGAGAATATTCTAATGCTTTGTGAAATTTAAGGCAGACCTGGAATTTCCAACCCTACTAGGAATTTTAAATTAACAAGATTCAATAAAATCGTGGTGGGTTGGGGTGTGTGTGCGCACGCATGTGTGTGTGTGTGTGTGTGTGTGTGTGAAACATGACAGATCCAGTCTGTTGAAAATAAAGATTCTCAACAATGTATAGCACTTTGGGTTTCCTGAAACTAATTCCAAAGCGCACTTATGTGTGTTTGTGTTTTGTGGGGAGGGGGGGAGTGGGGCTTTCCCATACCAACAAGCAATTCTCAGACAGCAGCAGGGTGTCTGAGAATTCAACTCAATTCTGACACTATCTACCCGAGAGGGTCAGATTCCTAGGTTAAGGGCTCAGTCCTACAAGACTCCCCTCCCCCCTTCGCCCCCACCAAGCCCATTTCAAATGACAGTCAGAAGTCCAAGTTGTTACCTGTGCTTCTGACAGACTGGCTACAAACTGGAGGTTCCATGACCTCTTCTTTAGGTTTTATTAATTTCCTAGAGTGGCTCACAGAACTGAGAGAAACATCTTACTTACTAAATCACCAGTTTATTATAAGCGGATATAACTCAGGAACAGCTAGATGAAAAAGAGGCACAGAGACAAGGTGTGGGGAAAGGGTGTGGAGCTTCTGTGCCTTCTTTAGGTGCCAGTCTCTCAGCATCTCTAGGTGTTCACCAACCAACAAGCTCTCTGAGCCTCCTTCTTTTTGGGGTTTTTAATGGAAGCTTCTTACATAGGCATAATTGACTAAACCATTGGCCAATGGTGATTGAACTTAATCTCCAGGTCTTCTCCCCTCCCCAGAAGTCAGAGGTCACAGGGTTGGCTGTCCTGGCAACCAGCTCCCATCCTAAGGTGCTTTCCAAAAGTCACCATTATCACAACAAAAGACACTTTATTGCTCTTATCACTTAGGAAATACCAAGAGTTTTAGGAGCTCTGTGCCAGAAATGGGGACAAAGACCAAATATATATTTCTTACTATAGATCACAATATCAGAACAGTTTCAGCTAAACTTCCTTGCCTTTTAGCCATCTTGTTGAAACTATGAGAGAAGACTGATGAAAGACAGGCAGTTTAGGATCAAACAACCTGAGAAAAGGCTGTGAAGCCCATCCCTAGCTCTTACTGGCTTATGTAGTGCAAACATTCCCAAACTTTTCAAACATCAGTTTCCTATTTGGTAAACTAGGAATAACAACAACTATTTCCTAGAGTGGTATTAAAAATATCTCACAATTAGTATAGTATGGATCCTGATCAAACAAAATGGGTGCACTGACTAATCAGAATGGACACTAGCTATAAACAACCAATATGACCAGACCAATCACTGGCTGTCAGTCTTGCCTTGCTTACAAAGTTCTGGGGAGACATATAACTTTGTTTGTTCATTTACTCATCTATTTATTACATATTTATTACACATGTACTAGGCTCCAGATGCTCCATTGGTACTGGGAACATAGAGATAGATAAACACTATTTTCATGAAAGACTCAAAGTCTAGTGAGAGAAATAAACATGTAAATTAAAAATATAATTGCATATATATGAGGAATTATTAATATTGAGCTTTATTCAATTATCACTTGCTTTTGGGTTCCACTCACATCCAAGTCTCCAGCCTTAACTTTTCCTTGATGTTTAGTCCTGCCATCATTGGGTCTTTCCTATCATTCAGGTCCTATATCTAGTCCTCAGCCAAACCTGTTGACATTTCCCTGTTTAATTTCCCCCCATTCCTTTCCAGGCCCACACTAACTCAAACCTTACTACTTCCTGCCTGACCCCCATTCTAGGCTCTCTGCTTTTGCTCCTACTATATATATTCCCAATTCTTAACTTTTTTCAACTACCAATGTCTACATTTTATTTATTCTTCAAGACCCTGTCATGTCACTGTGTTCTGTTTTCTATGGGTTATTACTTTCAGAAATTAACTCACTCATGTATTTTCTTACATGGTTATGTGTCTCCTTGTCCTCCCTCCCCTTCTGACCCACCCTGACTATTAGCTACATGAGCAAAAACTTGACACATAGTAGACATTCAGTAAGTATGTGGTGAATGAATGAATGAATGAGTGAAAGAATAAATGATTTGCCACGTTCTTCCCAACCCCTCAGACACAACTGCCTGAATTCCTACACAACTGTATCTGTGTTTGTCTTTTGTCCAGCTCTGGATTCTCACAGTTTAGTGTCTCTATCATCTTACCAATCATTACTTCTAAGAGTTCTTGGAACTCTTGCACAAATAATTCTTCATATAACTAAAAATTATAATTTTGCTTGACCATAAATTCTTTCTATTGATATCCTCTCAATATCATTGCTAAAACAAAACTCTGTGTCTTTTAAATATTTATAGCTTTGACATTAAAAAGAAACCTTAGTATTAGTCTATTAGAACAACCTACCAAAAACTCGTTTTCTTCTGCACTTAGATGAAAGTAAATTAAAGAATGTAGATTAAAACTCAAAGTATGCAAACCCACTGTTTCTCATTTGCTGTGTTAATGAAGCCTGCAGGAAGACGTTGCCGACTCCATTAGCCTGTGTTTTCATTTTCTGTTTCTCTCTCCACTCAGTCCTTGTGTTCTACGCCACCCGTCTGAGCCTTTGACAACTTTCCCGGATAAAAAATGGATCTTATTCAAACATAAACTGTTCAAAACACTTGTGTTAATCGTAGTACATTGACAGAGAACCATTGTAAAGGCTCAGAGTAACCTGTTTTATTTTTAAAATTTTTTCTGAATAATAAAATATATGTTTATTTTTAGCAAACTTGGACACTACAAACAGGGAAACACACTAGACAGTATATACTAAGTGCCAAATTAGTGGTGCTGGCAATGATTGATTGATCACTCTAGTGATTGATTTCTGAATGAATTGGATATGAAATGATAGTATAACACTCAGAGGAAAGGAAACCCTGACCAGTATTATCCTGAAGGAGACACCTCTGCCTTCAGAAATCTTAATTTACTTACATTTTAATCACATTTCAAAAGAATTCCCTGTTTAGCTCCCTTTCTTACTCCTCACTTTCCCATAGTATTTGACTCATTGCAAAAGTTTATGTTAGTGTTAAATAAAATGCTCCTTATTACAGAAGCTGATATGAAAAAAATGCTGCAATGACTTAGCAGACTTGTTTGGGGAATGTTTTTCAGCAAAGAGAGGGCTACCATCAGCCATTTTTGCTGAAAGTGATTTAGCAATCATTATTTAGGAGATAGCCATGGGATATTTATTTTTTCCAGAAAGGCTCTTAAGGGTGCCCTAATTTATGTGGTCATTTAAAAGTATTGATTATTGCCTAGTGGCATTGGAGGTATGGATGCTGAAGTCAGGAATGAGTTATGGATTAGAGAGTTGAAAATTTATGCTGTGGATGCATATCTGCTTAATTAAACAGAAGTCATATACTCTTAAGTGAGACACTCTTTCAGCTTTGCCTATCAAACAAGAATATAGAACAAAGATATTTGCTTATGAAGAGTTAAGGCAAACTATTATGACAAGCCTGTAGCTATTGGTCAGCCTCAAGCTCAGAAACACCCAATGTCATTTGATGTACCCAGCTGAGTTACCATTGTTTGAGTTCCACTTTTACTTCTGCTGGGAATTGTCTTAGCACTTCCTGATGTACCTGAATAATGAGGTTGTTGCACCTGCGAAATAATTATCACACAAGCCACCATCACCCAGGGGATGTTCAGTGCAGCATATGTGCCAACTCATTGTGTACTGGTGGGCTGTCTTCCTCCTTATACCTTTCCTGCTTCTTCTCTTTAGTGCAAACACGCTATTTAATCAAATGAGACTAACTTGGCAAACAGCATAAAATTCATCTGCACCTTCTTCAAATCACCACTGAATACAAATTTCCCATCTCCAATTTTATGTCTGAGGTATGGAATGAATATAAGATAGTCATATTTATGGTCACCAAAGCTGCTCTGCTAAAGAAGGAGGGATATAAAAAACTGATGGGTATGAACATGTGTCAAATCTTATTATTTGGAAAGAGAATCAACAAATAATAAAATCATTTTTCTTTCTCATTGAGAAAATGCCAATTTAGTTTAAGATAGCATGATATAAAAACTTTCCTTTAGGTCCCATGAAAATCTTCCACATACAAAATACATGTGCATATTGAGATTTTTTTGGACACCAAGACATGGAAAACTACATTGTAAACTTAATTTTCACATGTATGCACATAGAAAATAGAGATGTTTCGTGTTCACAGTGATGACTTTAGTACTTTTACAATAATTTCACTAAATACGTGCAGTAGAATTTGATAGTGGTGAATGTTAACCCATTCTGAATTTCTGAAAATCAACTCAGAGTAGTACATCAATGGTTTATGTGATCAGTGGTTTATATCTCTGAGTATTAAGTGTCTGGACTAGCTCTCTCATCCCCCCTTATAAACTTCTTGTTGGAAGGGTTGGAAAGTTAAAAACTACATTTCTTATGCTGTCTCACCACCATGGTTCTGATTTCAAATCAGTTTCTACACATTATACTCAATAAGAGACTTGGGGGTAGACTTGAGGGAAGGGCCACCTTCTGATACTTCTAGGTCAGTGATTCTCCAAGTTTGGTCCCTGACCAGCAGCAGTACCGTGACTTGGGAACTTGTTAGAAGTGTAAATTCTTGACCCCACCCTCAACTTACTGAGTTAGAAATTGTTGAGGTAGGTCCAGCAATCTGTATTTTAACAAGATTTCCATTTGATTTTGATATACACTGAAGTTTGAAAACCACTTCTAGGCTATTAGTAGCTGATTAACAAGATAGTGGACACTTGAGGCTTCTTTGTACAGCAGTCTATTCTCCAGCTTCCTGAGTGCTGAGGTGCAATTGAGCAGACACATCTTCCTGATCTGACTTCCTAATTGAAAAGATGGGTGTCCATTCTCCAATTTCTCTGAAATGAGAGGCAATTATATCCCTCACATTGGTGTCTTGTGTTTAGCAGAGTTTCTGAGGCAGCCTCCAAGACAGGAGATGCCCTAGTGAATCACCTGTATTGTTCCAGAAGTCTGAGGAAGACCAACCTAAAACTTGCTTCTTCTAACCTTCCTGTACTCTCATAAGCATCTACTTATATTACATACTTTCATCTTAAAATATCTAGGTTGAGATCTCTTTCCTACACTGAACCATGGTTGAGCCATTCACTGATGCAGTTTTGAAACATGGACGCCAAATTATTTGCACATTTTTTCATTGAAAGGTGGAATCTCCCTTTGAACTTGGGGTCTATGATTGCTTGACCAATAGCACACAGTAGAAGTGACACAATGCTAAGGTTTTAAGAAATTGGCAGTTTCCATTCCTTGTCTATTGGGACACTGGTTCTTGTAACGCAGACACCAGCCTGTGAGGAAGCCAGACAATAGTCAGCACTGAATTACCAACCATATAAATGAGACATCTTGGGTGAGGATTCTCCAGCTTCAGGCAAGCAGGCCCAGCTGATGGCACATGGAGCAAAGATGAACCTTCCCTGCTGAGTTCTGCCCAGATGGAAGACTCAGGAGCTGGGGGAAAAAAAGATTATAAAGTTTAAAAAAAAGTTTTAAAAAGACTTTTAAAAAGTTACTATAAAGTTTATACTAAATATAATCTTGCCAGTCTGATATTCCTTGATTTGCCTTTCTACTATCCCTAATTCCAGGGTTTTGTTGTGGACATTACTCTTAAATAAGGTAAAACTAATTAAACCTGGACACTGATCCCCCTTACTTAAAGACATCAGAAGACCCTGCTGCTGTTTTAAGCCACTAGGTTTGTCATGGTCTGTTATGCAGCAATAGCTATCTGGAAAAGCAATAGCTTATCTCTAAGCCAGAATATTAGTAGCATTAGAACAAGGATGTCAAATCTAGGCCAGAGTGTTTTCATAGTTTGGGTTCCCCTAAAGCAGATCCAGATGTGAGGTGGTTGGGGTGTGACATTACAAACAAGACAGGAGGGGATCTTGAAGAGGCCCTTCCATAGCTCTTATATCACATCACAGAGCTAGTTCTAATATTTTCTCTAAGTCTGGTTGTATGAAATTAGCATGTTTTCTGCCATGGAGGCACCTGTGTACTAGAGAGAATGTATGATTTTCTCTGTATATATTTTCAAGAAAGCATAATTTTTCTCTTTTCCAGATGAAAAAACAGAAGTGCAGAAAGGTTAGGTAATACTCACAACATCATATATTTAATAAGTGAATGAAATGATAAGGTACCCAGCCCTGGTCTCTCTGAATCCTAAGTAATATTCAATCATACAGAACATAGTGAAGCAGAAACTTGGCCATTCTTATTGAAACTGTAGCTCTTAGAGAAATCAGGCAAATTAGATAATTCAAGATTATAATAATTAAAACAAATTATCTTTATAAAGTATTATTATTTTAAATCATTCACACAATGTTTTATTTGATCTTCACAAAAACTTTATGAGATAAGTAGGGCAGGGATTTGGCTTCATGTATTTTTTTGTAGCTTAGAATAGTAAGACTCAGAATGTATTAGTGATTTGTCCAAATCAATGTTTGACCTGAGTCATCTATTTTGGTTGTGAACATGGAGCAAATTTCCTGGGTAATTCCTAATTTTCCACCATAAAGTTATAACTAATAGGTCATTTTAGTACCCTTTATTAACAATTCATTGTTCTATGTTTTAATGACCTTTTCCTTTGAAAATTTTAAATTCCATTATCTATATCTTTATTCACTGAAATGAAGAACTAAATATAGTAATAATAATTTTGAACTCTTCATTTCTTAAATTAAAAAAATATCTTGGAATCATAGAACTTCAAGATTTGAAAAATACCTTTACGAAAAATTTTTAAAATGTCCCTTCTTACAGGGGCTTCCCCGGTGGCGCAGTGGTTGAAAATCTGCCTGCCAATGCAGGGGACACGGGTTCGGGCCCTGGTCTGGGAAGATCCCACATGCCACGGAGCAACTAGGCCCGTGAGCCACAACTACTGAGCCTGTGCGTCTGGAGCCTGTGTTCCGCAACAAGAGAGGCCGCGACAGTGAGAGGCCCACGCACCGTGATGAAGAGTGGCCCCTGCTCGCTGCAACTAGAGAAAGCCCTCACACAGAAACGAAGACCCAACACAGCCAAAAATAAATAAATAAATAAATAAATTAATTAATTAATTTTAAAAAAAGTATCCCTTCTTACAAATAAAGAAACAATAAACGCTCTGAGAAGTGAAGTGACTTTTCTAAGGTCATGGCTAGTTTATGCAGAGTGAGGTCTAGGACCCACACTTTCTGACTGTGCCCCTCAAGACAGTACATACATATGCTATCTTCTTAACTGTTGTGCACAAAAGTGCCTGTCACAGTGTGGGGTCTTTAATGTTTATTGAATAAATAAACAGTATCAGAACCGACTCTGTTTCTATGATAAGCCACTTGAAGGCAGGGATTATGGTTTATTGACTTTGTATTTCCTACAATGCCTAAGGACAAATTTTAAGCTCAAATCAAATACCCAAAAAGATTGGTTGAATTTGATTTGGAAATGAGGATGACAGCGTCAGATGTGTGGTGTACAATACTAAGCCATTTTCTCTCTTCTTCCCTCAAGAAATTTGCATTTTAATGTATGCTCTCTCCACAAGCACTTTCAGTTGTCACAAAATAGTAACAACTAATGTTTGTATGTCTCCTTCCAAAGTTATTTCCCCTACATGCTTTTATTTGATTCTGTCACAACCACGGGAAGGTTTGTATGGGGGAGGGAACACGTTATAGAGGGGTTAATGGATTTGTTCAAAGCTATGCAAAGAATACATGTAAAGCAGGGGATTTGAATTTAGGCTTCGTGTTCCAGAAGTCATGCTCTTTTCAGGTCCTTTCTTGAACCAAAGGACCAGCTAGGAGATCACTCATTGAGGATAATGGATGAAGAAATAAGAGGTCATGTCTGAAAAATAGTTTTACCAAACAAATTCTGTAACCTTAGACAACCTTTAATGTTTCTAATTTGTTCATGGAAAAATCCCACTTAAGACAATCCCAGGAGGAAGAAGAAAGGTGTGGAATAAATACTTTCTCCCTTTTTATGTAGTAAATACCACCCTTTGTTTCTAAACACTCTAGTGCAAGATGAGAAATCCTAAGTCCCCTTAAGTGCCCTGACATTTCAAAGTATGTTATTATCGAATACAGATATTCAATTCAATTTGAAACAGGAGATAATAGTTTATGTCGGTATTAGATTCCAGCCAAATGCTTTCCATAACAAAATAAAAATGTGAGAATACTACTTCACAGTTTGTGCTACAAGAGTATTGCTTTCATTTCTTCCAGAGAATAAGTATGTGCACGTCCATGTGCCATCTACTATGCGTTATCACTTTATTTGCAGTATATAATAAAACCCAAGGAGACATCTCTTTTGTTCACAGTGTTACTCTGAAAAAGAGAGGACATATCTGTTGGCCAGTCTGATATTCCAATAGAGAAGGGCTGTCATTAAAATCTTGCATACTATCAAGTGGGAAAGCAGACTTATATTGCAATTACTTTCCTATTAGCTGCTGCCCATTGCTCCTGACAGGTATAAATTAGATCTCGCTGGGTTGCCTACAGATTAATGAGTTCCCAAATTGGCATTCAATTGTTTGGGAGTGAAAGGTAGAAAAGGGAGGTAGATACAAAATCTTTATACACCTGTGATTAGGGGATATTTGCTTTCATTTCATATTTTTCTTCCTTCCTCGGTATCGCTTGGGTGATAACTGACACTTCTATCTGAGGATTGCTTTCTGAGTAGCAGAAACTTGCAGCTGAGGCGAGGCCAGAATTAATAATTTGCGTGAGCAAACACACAGCTGCTGTTTGTGGAGAGAGATTCTATTAACGAACAGTGAATTCTCATAATTAGCCGAGCGCTTTCTGCAGCTGCCCGCCTGACCCCCAGACTACACAAATTGTGGGTGGTGTTCGGCCTCGAAATCAATCTTACCTAATTACTATAAGCATGTTCCTCCAGTCCTAATGACTGCAAAAAATTGGACATTTCTTACTCATTCAAATGCTCTTATTAGATTTTCCTTTGTACCTAAATTTATATTTGTCTATTAGCATTTCTAAGAGTGTACAGGTGTAGTTACAAATCAGACACAGAGAAGTATAATTCATGTTCCTGCAGGCATGCACCCGCCAATGTCTGCTCTGCAAACAGAAGCAAGATCTGTGCTCCCTGAAAGCATCATCTCCCAAACAGCATTTAGAGAACATTCTGTGGGTTGGTAGTCATTCAGAGACCTGTTTCTCTTCTATCCCCTGGGTCCCTTTCACTCATCTGCCACTCCTCTCTTCCTCCATCAACTCCTCCAAACTCTAGTCAGTTAAAAAGGAAGAGATTATGCATGCCATGGGTAAGCCCCAGCCTCATGGGAGCCAGGTTTCTACTTGTCATTCTGTCACCCTGAAATCAAGCCAACTTATTTGACATTGATTTGCTTGACAAGGGTGTGGCTGAGTGTCCCACTCTCAGTATTGCCCACCCACATTGCAGCAACTTCTAAGACATGCACACTATTAGTTTGTTCAGGTAACTCACTACTTTTTCTTTGCAGAAGCAAAGTTTGGACAAAGCCTCCCTGCTGTCTGGAACATATTGCTGGTCTTCCATCCACATTACCTGAGCACTGGGAGTTGTGTCTGCTGATACATGAGAAGATGTGCCCATAACCCAGATATATTTCAGCTACATCACTTTTCACTGAACCTTAAGAAATGTAAAAGTGCTTATTCTGAATTAAGGTTATTACACTAGGCAGTGTAGTGCACAGTTTGGACCTTATCCTTCATTCTACACTTAGAAAACAGAGTTGAAATTTTTTCCTCCATGAACAATATCATCCAGGTCTGAGATGAATGAAACTAGTGTGAGCACCACTGAAACTATAACCTCTCTTTGGTCATGTCAGATCATTCAGTTGTTTTTCTCTTCCCTTTCCCTTCTTTTCCTCTCTCCCTCCCTCCATCCCTTCCTCTCTTCCTTCCTTTATTAAGTGCCTATTATCTGCCAAATACTGTGTTAGTGTTAGGTACTAAGTATACATTAATGGACAGAATCAATATGGTCCCTCACCTCATGGTGCTTCTACTTAAGAGGGGAAGACAGACAATAAGCAGGTAAATATATAGATATAGATATAGATATAATTACCAACTACAAGAGACAGTACAGTGTTGTTTGAAGAGCATGAGTTGTAGAATCAGACTTTGCGGGTTCAAATCCTGGCTCTAAAACTTACTTGCTGTTTGACTGTGGACTAGTTATTAAACCTTTTTTTGTTCCTCAATTTCTTCATTTTAACATAATAAAAGTATGTATATTCATGATTAAAATGAGAAAAAACTGATATCTGCAAAAAACTTGGAACATGGTCTGGCATGTAGGAAGAACACAGTACATGTTAGATACTATTGTAATTGTCATGAAGGAACAAAACACGCTTCTACAAGAAATAATGGGGGAAGCTGCTTTAAATGGGTTGAGAAGGGTAATCCTTTCACTGGAGCAGACATGAAGCAGAGAGATGCTGACCTTGGGGAGAGTAACAGGTGTTTTCTCGGCAGTGAAGTTATATATGCAAACACTGGGAGGTAGGACAAGCTTGTTGGGTTCCAGGAACTAAACAAAGGCCAGTGTGGCAAAGGATCCAACACTGGGTAGATCAGAATAGTTGAAAGACTAAATGCTCCAAAGAGTAAGCATAAGGGATGCTTTTAAATATCCTTTTGAGAAACCAATGTCACAATTCCATGATCATTATAAATTCTATTAGAATCTTTGGTCTTAGGATGAGAAACAACAGAATCCTCTAAAATGGTGCACTGAGGAAAATAGATGTGATCTGATTAAGTAGGTTGTGAGTTTTTTTTTCTTCTTAATCAAGCTCTAAGTCCATTTGTCTTAACGGCAGCTACATAAAAAGAAAGTTTGTGTGATGAGCCTTTATTGAAATCAAGAGTTGAAAATCACATCAGAGCTCAAAGAGAAGAAACAGAAGGAATTTTGCAAATCAGACCTAGTGAACTCTGGGGTATGTAAAATAGAACATTCCCTACCCCCAACCCCAAGTCATAGGCTAGCACTCACTTTAGAGCCTGAATCTTTGGAGCAACCTTGACATAACTAGGCATAAGTGGATGTAGGAAGGGCTACATTACATATCTCAGTTAAGGAAAAGGAGTTTTACATTCACGTGGCAGGATGAGAAATGAAGCGACACTGGCTTCTATTTACTCAGTTTGGAAACAGTCAAGGGCTACCAAATGCTCTGCAAGGGAAAGGCCACGGTACCATAAGAACTTAATGCATCTCCCTCTGAGCCTTGATGGTTTGAGGCACCAGGTGATGTTATTTCCTGTAGTCTTATGAACACAAAAAAGTATATTTTAAAACAGACTGAAACCATTCACCCAAAGTAATTAATTTAGCATTAAATATATAGACAGTATTATGTAATATTTTAAAGTATATGAACATTCACAAATCATCAATTCATATTTGGTCATAAGCCAAGACTAGCTCTTTAAAGCAGAATTTAATTAACTTTTCAGTACATAAAAGTAAGATAAGGGAAAAATAGTCCCAAGACTTCCTCTGTCAAAGGTAATCTAGGATCCAAGTTGCATCACTGTCTGGCTCCCTTCTACCAAGAGGACTGGACATGAATGCAGGTGAATGACAATCAGGGCTACGATTGGATCCTGAGACATATATTCACATAGGAGAAGTCATTTAAAGGGTTTTTTATTGCAGGCTGTTGTACCTGGAACTTATGGTTAGGACCTGAGTTTCCAAGAATGATTCTTACTTGTGGTTCCTGCACTTGCAATGGAATCACTTGAAATGCACACAGTTAAGAAGCAGATTTATAGGCTCACTACTCACTGCCTAAACCGTAACCTGAGGGGAGTGGGGGAGAAGGCTGGACCACAAATTTCCAGTGATTTTTATTCTCACTAAAGTTTGAGGATACTGCTTAAGTTCAGAGGATTAGATTCATAAGATTTACTCCAGAAAAATGAAAGAAATTCATTTGCAAATTTAAGGGTGAGTTGTATGTTATAGAAATTTTAAGTTTTATTTTAAAGAAAATATTTACATTTTCCAAATTCAAATTTTAAACTCACCTTGTGTGTGTGATTCACAGAGTAACCATTATTCTGGATAAAAATCATTGAGATGACAATATCAAATGCTAGCGAAGATGTGGAGCAACAGTAACTCTCATTCATTGGTCATGGGAACACAAAATGGTACAATCACTTAGGAAGTTTGGTGGTTCTTAACAAACCTATCATACTCTTACCATATGATCCAGCTATCACAGTCCTTGGTATTTACCCAAAGGAGCTGAAAACTTATGTCCACACAAAAATCTGTACATGGATGTTTATAACAGTTTTATTCATAACTACCGTAACTTGAGAGCAGCCAAAATGTCTTTCAGCAGGTGAATGGATTAATGAACTGAGGTACATCTAGCAGATAATGGAATATTATTCAAATCTAAAAAAATGAGATATGAAGCCATGAAAAGATATGGAGGAATCTTAAATTTACATTACTAATTGAAAGAAGCTAATGTGGAAAGGCTACATACTGTATGATTCCAACTATATGATGTTCTGGAAAAGACACAACTAGGGAGACAGTAAAAAGATCACTGGGTGCCAGGAGTTGGGGGAGAGAAAGGGATAAATAGGAGGAACACAGAGGATTTCACAGAGGGCAGTGAAAATACTCTGTATGATATTATAATGGTGGATACATGTCGTTGTACATTTGTCCAAACCCATAGAATGTTACAACACCGAGAGTGAACCCTAGTGTTAACTATGGACTTTGGATGATGATGTGTCAATGTAGGTTCATCAATTGTAACAAACGTACCACTCTGGTGGCGGATGTTCATGGTGGGGGAGGCTATGCCTGTGTGGGGCAGGGGATATATGGGAAATCTTTTTACTTTCTGCTCAAGTTTGCTGTGAACCTAAAACTTTTCTAAATTTTTCAAAAATAAGTAAATACATCTAAAAAATCATTGAGCAGTACAGAAAAAATTATAAGGTATTTGGTACTTGAGATACCACATTAGGTGCTAACTAATGCCATGGGCTCTCTGATGCCAGCTTCTAATACCATACCTGGCACCAAGTGGTCCTCAGCAATTATTGGTTAAATTGATACTGAGTGGTCAAATCTGTGATTATTCAACATCTGAAATAGAAGCTGGATATTTCCTTGCTTTATCTATTTTTTAAATTGGAAAAGAGCTGTGTAAGCTGGGATGCTTTCCCACAAACTGAGTATATTCTTGGTCAAGTCATTCATCCTGAGCCTGAATTTCCCTATTTTAAATTAAAGAGGATGATACCCTCAACAAATGCTGGGAGCAGGAAATAAAATAATTTTTGTAAATGTGTTTGGCTGGAAAAATATAAATGCATCCAGTACACAGTTAATAAAATTTATACATATTTGGTGGTTGATTCCTTTACAAGCACCAGCTTGGTTTAATTAGGAGCAGAAGTATGTGTTCTTAATACTTTCTCCAACATATTAACTGGTCAGTAAGAACTTTTGGAAGATGGTTCAGATTTACCATATCTAAAATTGAGGGGGATTATAAACCCCTTAAGGTTTCTTTCACAATGTATTTAACTATTAAGGGGGAAGAAAGGGAAATCTGGTAAAAGCTATGAGCTCTCTTCCCAGGAAATGTATGTGGACATTTCAGGTGGCTCACATATAGATTCCACCTGAAATCTATCCAGGGAACCTAGGTTAAGAAGACCTGCATTAAAATGTAAATATACTCTTTGAGAAGGGCTTCTTTTATTCATCAATTCATTCATTCATTCATTTCACCAACATTATTAAAACCTCTTTTGTACTGGATACAATAAATTCTTTTATTTTTTAACATCTTTATTGGAGTATAATTGCTTTACAATGTTGTGTTAGTTTCTGCTGTATAAAAAAGTGAATCAGCTGTATGTATACATATATCCCCATGTCCCCTCCCTCTTGAGCCTCCCTCCCACCCTCCCTATCCCACCCCTCTAGGAGATCACAAAGCACCGAGCTGATCTCCCTGTGCTATGTAGCTGCTTTCCACTAGCTATCTATTTTATGTTTGGTAGTGTATATATGTCCACGCCACTCTCTCACTTCGTCACAGGTTACCCTTCCCATTCCCTGTGTCCTCAAGCCCATTCTCTACATCTGCGTCTTTATTCCTGTCTTGCCTCTAGGTTCTTCAGAACCATTTTTTCTTTTTTCTTTTTTGATTCCATATATATGTATTAGCATACAGTATTCGTTTTTCTCTTTCTGACTTACCTCACTCTGTATGACAGACTCTAGATCCATCCACCTCACTACAAAAAACTCAATTTCATTTCTTTTTATTGCTTAGTAATATTCCATTGTATATATATGCCACATCTTCTTTATCCATTCATCTGTTGATGGACACCTAGGTTGCTTCCATGTTCATGCTACTGTAAATAGCGCTGCAATTAACATTCTGGTGGTACATTACTCTTTTTGACTTATGGTTTTCTCAGGATATGTGCCCAGTAGTGGGATTGCTGGGTCATATGGTAGTTCTAAGGTACCTCCATACTGTTCTCCATAGTGGCTGTATCAATTTACATTCCCACCAACAATGCAAGAGGGTTCCCTTTTCTCCACAGCCTCTCCAGCATTTATTGTTTTTTTGTAGATTTTCTGATGATGGCCATTCTGACCAGTGTGAGGTGATACCTCACTGTAGTTTTGATTTGCATTTCTCTAACGATTAGTGATGTTGAGCATCCTTTCATGTATTTGTTGGCAATCTGTATATCTTCTTTGGAGAAATGTTAATTTAGGTCTTCTGCCCACTTTTGGATTGGGTTGTTTGTTTTTTGATATTGAGCAGCATGAGCTGCTTGTATATTTTGGAGGTTAATAGTTTGTCAGTTGCTTCATTTGCAAATATTTCCTCCCATTCTGAGGGTTGTCTTTTCATCTTACTTATGGTTTCCTTTGCTGTACAAAAGCTTTTAAGTTTCATTAGGTCCCATTTGTTTATTTTTGTTTTTATCTCCATTTCTCTAGGAGATGGGTCAAAAAGGATCTTGCTGTGTTTTATGTCATAGAGTGTTCTGCCTATGCTTTTCTCTAAGAGTTTTATAGTGTCTGGCCTTACATTTAGGTCTTTAATCCATTTTGAGTTTATTTTTGTGCATGGTGTTAGGGAGTGCTCTAATTTCATTCTTTTACATGTAGCTGTCCAGTTTTCCCAGCACCACTTATTGAAGAGGCTGTCTTTTCTCCATTGTATATTCTTCCCTCCTTTAACAAAGATAAGGCAACCATATGTGCGCGGGTTTATCTCTGGGCTTTCTATCTTGTTCCATTGATCTATATTTCTGTTTCTGTGCCAGTACCATACTGTCTTGATTATGGTAGCTTTGCAGTATAGTCTGAAGTCAGGGAGCCTGATTCCTGCAGCTTCATTTTTCTTTCTCAAGATTGCTTTGGCTATTCAGGGTCTTTTGTATTTCCATACAAATTGTGATTTTTTTTTTTTGCTCTAGTTCTGTAAAAATGCCATTGGTAGTTTGATAGGGATTGCATTGAATCTGTAGATTGCTTTGGGTAGTAGAGTCATTTTCACAATGTTGATTCTTCCAATTCAAGAACATGGCATATCTCTCCATCTGTTTGTATCATCTTTAACTTCTTTCATCAGTGTCTTATAGGTTTGTGCATACAGGTCTTTTGCCTCCTTAGGTAGGTTTATTCCTAGGTATTTTACTCTTTTTGTTGCAATGATAAATGGGAGTGTCTCCTTAATTTCTCTTTCAGATTTTTCATCATTAGTGTATAGGAATGCAAGAGATTTCTGTGCATTAATTTTGTATCCTGCTACTTTACCAAATTCATTGATCAGCTCTAGAGGTTTTCAGGTAGCATCTCTATGATTCTCTATGTATAGTATCATGTCATCTGCACACAGTGACAGCTTTACTTCTTCTTTTCCGATTTGGATTCCTTTTATTTCTTTTTCTTCTCTGATTGCTGTGGCTAAAACTTCCAAAACTATGTTGAATAATAGTGGTGAGAGTGGGCAACCTTGTTTTGTTTCTGATCTTAGTGGAAATCGTTTCAGTTTTTCACCATTGAGGACGATGTTGGCTGTGGGTTTGTCATATATGACCTTTATTATGTTGAGGTAAGTTCCCTCTATGGCTATTTTTGTAGAATTTTGATCATAAATGTGTGTTGGATTTTGTTAAAAGCTTTTTCTGCATCTATTGAGATTATCATATCGTTTTTATCCTTCAGTTTGTTAATATGGTGTGTATCACATTGATTGATTTGCGTATATTGAAGAATCCTTGCATTCCTGAGATAAACCTCACTTGATCATGGTGTATGATCCTTTTAATGTGCTGTTGGATTGTATTTGCTAGTGTTTTGTTGAGGATTCTTGCATCTGTGTTCATCAGTGATATTGGTCTATAGTTTTCTTTTTTTGTGACATCTCTGTCTGCTTTTGGTATCTAGGTGATGGTGACCTCATAGAATGAATTTGGGAGTGTTCCTCCCTCTACTATATTTTGGAAGAGTTTGAGAATGATAGGTGTTAACTCTTCTCTAAATGTTTGATAGAATTCACCTGTGAAGCCATCTGGTCCTGGGCTTTTGTTTGTTGGAAGATTTTTAATCACAGTTTCAATTTCAGTGCTTGTGATTGGTCTGTTCATATTTTCTATTTCTTCCTGGTTCAGTCTCAGAAGGTTGTGCTTTTCTAAGAATGTGTCCATTTCTTCCAGGTTGTCCATTTTATTGACATATAGCTGCTTGTAGTAATCTCTCATGATCCTTTGTATTTCTGCAGCATCAATTGTTACTTCTCATTTTTCATTTCTAATTCTGTTGATTTGAGTTTTCTCCCTTTTTTTCTTGATAAGTCTGGCTAATGGTTTATCAATTTTGTTTATCTTCTCAAAGAACCAGCCTTTAGTTTGATTGACCTTTGCTATTGTTTTCTTCATTTCTTTTTCATTTATTTCTGATATGATTTTTATGATTTCTTTCCTTCTGCTAACTTTGGGGTTTTTTCCTTTTCCTCTAATTGCTTAGGTGTAAGGTTAAGTTTTTTATTTGAGATGTTTCTTGTTTCTTGAGGTAGGATTGTATTGCTATAAACTTCCTTCTTAGAACTGATTTTGCTGCATCCTATATGTTTTGGGTCATCGTGTTTTCATTGTCATTTGTTTCTAGGTATTTTTTGATTTCCTCTTTGATTTCTTCAGTGATCTCTCGGTTATTCAGTAATGTATTCTTTAGCCTCCATGTGTTTGTATTTTTTACAGATGTTTTCCTGTAATTGATATCTAGTCTCATAGCATTGCTGTCGGAAAAGATACTTGATATAATTTCAAGTTCCTTTAATTTACCAAGGCTTGATTTGTGACCCAAGATATGATCTACCCTGGAGAACGTTCCATGAGCACTTGAGAAGAATGTGTATTCTGTTGTTTTTGGATGGAAAGCCCTATAAATATCAATTAAGTCCATTTTGCTTAATGTGTCATTTAATACTTGTGTTTCCTTATTTATGTGCATTTTTGTTGATCTGTCCATTGGTGAAAATGGGGTGTTAAAGTTCCCTACTACTATTGTGTTACTGTTGATTTCCTCTTTTATGGTTAACATTTGCCTTATGTATTGAGGTGCTCTTATGTTGGGTGCATAAATATTTGCAACTGTTATATATTCTTCTTGGATTGATCCCTTGATCATTATGTAGTGTCCTTCTTTGTCTCTTTTAATAGTCCTTGTTTTAAAGTCTATTTTGTCTGATATGAGAATTGCTATTCCAGCTTTCTTTTGATTTCCACTTGCATGGAATATCTATTTCCATCCCCTCACTTTCGGTCTGTATCTGTCCCTATGTCTGAAGTGGGTCTCTTGTAGATAACATATATACCAGTCTTGTTTTTGTATACATTCAGCCAGTCTATACCTTTTGGTTGGAGCCTTTAATCCATTTACATTTAAGGTAATTATCGATATGTATGTTCCTATTGCCATTTTCTGAATTGTATTCAATTTGTTGTTGTAGGTCTTTTCCTTATCTTGTGTTTCCTGCCTAGAGAAGGTCCTTTAGCATTTGTTGTAAAGCTGGTTTAGTGGTGCTGAATTCTCTTAGCTTTTGCTTGTCTGTAAAGGTTTTAATTTCTCTGCAGAATCTGAATGATATCCTTGCTGGGTAGAGCAATCATGGTTGTAGTTTTTTCCCTTTCATCCCTTTAAATATGTCCTGCCACTCCCTCCTGGCTTGTAGAGTTTCTGCTGAAAAATCAGCTGTTAACCTTATGGGGATTCCCTTGTATGTTATTTGCTGGTTTTCCCTTGCTGCTTTTAATATTTTTTCTTTTTACTTAATTTTTGATAGTTTGATTAATATGTGTTTTTGCATGTTTCTCCTTGGATTTATCCTGTATGTGACTCTCTGCACTTTCTGCACTTGATTTACTATTTCCTTTCCCATGTGAGGGAAGTTTTCAACTATAATCTCTTCAAATATTTTCTCAGACCCTTTCTTTTTTCTCTTCTTCTTCTGGGACCCCTATAATTTGAATGTTGGTACGTTTAATGTCCCAGAGGTCTCTGAGACTGTCCTCAATTCTTTTTTCTTTATTCTGCTCTGTTGTAGTTAGTTCCACTATTTTATCTTCCTGGTCACTTATCCATTCTTCTGCCTCAGTTATTCTGCTCTTCGTTCCTTCTAGAGAATTTTTAATTTCATTTATTGTGTTTTTCATCATTGTTTGTTTGCTGTGTAGTTCTTCTAGGTCCTTGTTAAAGGTTTCTTTTATTTTCTCCATTCTATTTCCAAGATTTTGGATCATCTTTACTATCATTACTCTGATTTCTTTTTCAGGTAGACTACCTATTTCCTCTTCATTTGTTTGGTCTGGTAGTTTTTTTACCTTGCTCCTTCATCTGCTGCATATTTCTCTGTCTTCCCATTTTGGTTAACTTCCTGTGTTTGTGGTCTCCTTTTCGCAGGCTCCAGGTTCATAGTTCCTGTTGATTTCAGTGTCTGCCCCAGTGGGTAATGTTGGTTCAGTTGGTTGTGTAGGCTTCCTGATGGAGGGGATTGGTGCCTGTGTTCTGGTGGGTGTGGCTGGATCCTGTCTTTCTGGTGGGCAGGGCTGCGTCTGGTGGTGTGTTTTGGGGTGTCTGTGAACTTAGTATAATTTTAGGCATCCTCTCTGCTAATGGGTGGTGTGGTGTTCATGTCTTGCTAGTTGTTTGGCACGGGGTGTTCAGCACTGGGGATTGCTGGTCATTGGGTAGAGCTGGGTGTTTGTTAGTGTTGAGATGGAGATCTTTGGGAGAGTTCTCACTGATTCATATTACATGGGGCTGGGAGGTCTCTGGTGGATGAAAGTGCTGAACTTGTCTTTCCCACCTCAGAGGTTCAGGCCTGACACCCAGCCAGAGCACCAAAACCCTGTCAGCCACACAGCTCAGAAGAAAAGGGAGAAAAAAAGAAAGAAAAATAAAATTGAAAATAAAATAAAATAAAATAATTAAATTTAAAAAATTATTAAAATTAAAAATATTTTAAAAGTAATTAAAAAAACGAATATGGCAACCAAACCAATAAACAAATCCACCAGTGATTCGAAGTGCTAAAAACTATACTAATATAAACATAAAAATCGGAGTCAAGTCAGTCGCAGACAGCAAACCCCAAGTCTACAGTTGCTCCCAAAATCCACCACCTCAATTTTGGGTGGATTCGTTATCTATTCATGTATTTCATAGATGCAGGGTACTGCAAGTTGATTGTGGGGATTTAATCTGTCACTCCCGAGGCTGCACGGAGAAATTTCCCTTTCTCTTCTTTGTTTGCACAGCTCCTGGGGTTCAGCTTTGGTTTTGGCCCCATCTCTGTGTGTAGGTTGCCCTCAGGCTTCTGTTCCCACCCAGACAGGAGGGGGTTAAAGCAATGGCTGATTAGTGGGCTCTGGCTCACTCGTGCCGGGGTGGGGGGGTGAGGGGAGTGGTACAGTAATTATAATTGGAATGCAGGGCGAGCCTGCGGCAGCTGAGGCCAGCATAACATTGCAACAGCCTGAGGCATGCTGTGTGTTCTCCCGGGGAACTTGTCCCTGGATCATGGGACCCTGGCAGTGGCAGGCTGCACAGGCTCCTCGGGGGGGGGGGGGGGGGGGGAACGTGTGCATAGTGACCTGTGCTTGCACATAGGATTCTTTGTGGCTGCAGCAGCAGCATTAGCGCTTCATGCCCATCTCTGGTGTCTGAGCTGATAGCCGTGGCTCGTGCCCATCTCTGGAGCTCATTTAGGTAGTGTTCTGCCTTCTGTGGGCTCATGGGGAAGGAATCCCCTCTCCTCGTGCACCCAAAACAATGGTCTATTGACTTTTTTGCAGGTCCAGGCTTTTTCCCGGACTCCCTCCCAGCTAGCTGTGGTGCATTAGCCCCCTTCAGGCTGTGTTCATGCAGCCAACCCCAGTCCTCTCCCTGGGATCCGACCTCCGAATCCCGAGCCTCAGCTACCAGCCCCCACCCGCCTTGGCCGGTGAACAGACAAGCCCTTCAGGCTGGTGAGTGCTGGTTGGCACCCATCCTCTGTGTGGGAATCTCTCTGCTTTGCCCTCTGCACCCCTGTTGCTGTGCTCTCCTCCGTGGCTCTGAAGCTTCCGCCCACCCCCCGTCTTCGCCAATGTAGGGGCTTCCTAGTGCGTGGAAACTTTTCCTCCTTCACAGCTCCCTCCTAGAAGGGCAAATCCCATCCCTATTCTTTTGTCTCTGTGTTTTCTTTTTTCTTTTGCCCTACCCAGGTACATGGGGGAGTTTCTTGCCTTTTGGGAAGTCTGAGTCTTCTGCCAGTGTTCAGTAGGAATTTTTCCACATGTAGATGTATTTGTATTTTTGATGTATTTGTGGAGAGGACGGTTATCTCCACATCTTACTCCTATGCCATCTTGAAGGCACTCCCCCTATATTCTTAAAAGACACTAAGGCATGGCCCCATCTTCCAGGAATTTACAGTTTAGTGGTGAAGAAAGAAGATAATGTGCTAGTAAATGGAAAAGTACTGTGGAAGAGGAAAAGATAAGAGGAGTATGAGGGTTCTGACAAATTAGGAAAGTCTTCTAGAGAGGCTAATCCGTATATGTCCATCCATATTTTTAATGGGTAAACAGAAGTTGGCCAGAGGGGTGTGGGGAAGATTAGGGTGAGGTAAAGAAGAAGGATATTCCAGGAAGAGAAAGGCATATATACAGAGAGCAAGGTCAAGGTTATACTGCCAGGGGGGCTGGGTGGGCAGAAGGGTGAGACCAGGCTGGAGAAACTAGTGGAGGACAGATCATTAAGGGACTGTTTGACACGCCAAGAATTCTTGACTCTACCTGGAAGTCTTGAGAATGCACCAAGGAGGATTTTAAGCAGGAAGCAACTTAGATTTGCATTAAAAAAATACTACAGCATCTTTGTGAAATATAGATTGAAACAAACAAGATGAGGAGTAAGGCAACAAGCTTGGGGGACATTACAAGTTATCCAAGAGAAGGATGATGACGATTGGAACTAAGCCTGTGGGAATTAGGCCAGAGTGAAGGGGATGTATTCTAGATAGGTTAAAATGGAGGAACCCAGCAATCTAGATCAGTTTATTGGCTGTGGACTCAGAGAGTTGTAAAAATTTAGAAGGACTCAAGTTTAAGACTTGGGTTGGGGGCAAAAGGGTAAATGGGTTCACTGAGATCAGAAAACAGAGGAGGAACAGCAGGTTGGGGATGGAATGGGGAGAGATAATGAATTTAAGGTGTCTGTGAGAGTCACAAGTAGAGATGTATATATAGACATCTGGAGAGTCCAGAACAAGACATAGGCTACAACTAGAAAATTAGGAGACATTAGTAAATAGTGAAAATGGAAGTAACAAGAGGGGCTAAAGTGGTATGCAAATTAAGAGTTATGAGGAGAGAAGAGGATCAAAGACAGAAACTTGGGGAATAGCTTCATTTATGGTGTGGTCTAAGAAGGGAAAACCCACAAGTGTATTAAAGCCAGGCATATAAAAGGAACACCAGGTTTCATGGTAGATAAAGGAGAAGTTTCAAGAATGAGAGTGTGGTCAACAGAACAAATGCTTCAGAGATCTAACATAAGATATAGACTAATGGTGCTCACCCATTTTCAAAAACAAGAGGCCATTGGTAATCTTAAATGAGGAGAAAAATATTTTGGCAGCTTTCAAAGCACAGAGAATCAATGCAAGGTGTATGACACATGACAAGGGCAGTGTCTGACAAATAGTAAATGCCTTTACATCAGTATATTCCTCTAAGAAATTTTAGATCTTTGACATTTCTTGAAATAATTTATTCTAATTATTATTCCTAGAGTTTCATTATTTTATTTTTAGTAATTATCATATCCATATGATTTTTAATCATCAGATATTTTAGACCCTAGTCTTTGGAAAAAGATTATACATTTTTTAACACACTTATGACCTTCAGAGACAGGCAAGGTGATTTTTAATAGTTTTCCTCTGTGTTTTTTATTAAATTGTTATGGAAATTTTTTTTCTAAATTGTGTAACCAGAATTTTCAATTAAGGAGTACAAGAAGCTAAATTATGTGGTAAATGAATTATGAAATGTCATTTTTGGTTATATTTTTTAAAAATCAGCATTTAAGATGCCTTTGATGGAGATTAAACAAAGGATAGCAGCATTTATTTAATAAATTTGATGTTTTGAACACCAAAAACTGGAGTTTCTTTTTAACTCCAGATTGACATAGAGAATGATATTAAAGCTTACGAAGTTACTTTCAAGTTAAGAGAGAACTATCCAGGGCACTAAGGCCTAAATGAAGTATTATTTCAGATATAACAAAAGACTTAAAATAAAAATTAGAAAAGTATTAAATATAAGATTTATAATTAAAGGGAATTATAAATATCGTTTTGTTTTACATACCACTCACGGTGCTAATGTAAAGGTCATGACAGGTCACTAATTTTTCCCCCTGAAGTGTGGTTCAAAGATTGCAAACAGGAAACTCAGTTTTAAAGTCATATTTATTGGGTTTTACATCTTTTATTACGGAGTGTGTATGTGTGTGTATGGGCATCATTGTTTACATAAAACAGCTGTAGTTATTCTGGGTACCCTCCTATTTTCTCTCATCACCAGTCCCCAACTTTTACTCTCTGGAGCTGATGGACCAAGGTGATAGGAAGTTCTCAAGAAAAAAAATTAAGCCTGGCTGAACATTATAAAAAACTGGGGAGCTTTTAAAATGCTGTTGCCTGGGCCCCAAGCCTAGAAATTCTAATACATTTTATCTAGAGTAAGGCTTGGGCATTGAAAGTTTTTGAAAGCTCTCTAGATGATTCTAATATGCAGTAGGGCTAAGGACCACTGTGACAGAGGTTTCTTGCACCCGTTCCTCAAAAAGAAAGAATCTGTCCCACAGTGACATCAGTCAGATGGAGATATAGGCAAGAATACTAGGTGAACTTCAGTTTGTATTGATGCAGCAAACATACTTCAGAGGTCTGCAATCCCTTTGCGCTTTTAGCTTTAAAAATTCTTTCAATTTCAAGATACAAAATAGGAAAAGGCAGGCTACCTAGATGAACATTTGCTTTCATTTTAAAAAGTATTAGTGTCAATTTGTCAAAAAGATTTAAGTAAAGGTTCTTGGTCAATAATAAAATCCTAGACTGTGTGTGTGTGCACGTGCATGTGTGTTTTGCATATTCCTATAAAGACTATTATGGTGCAAGTTTTCTCTGCATTGTTTCTGCAAGATGATTTTGGTCAGTGAATTTAATATCAAGGGGTTAGCATTAAGCTACTGTTTCTTCGTTAGAATGAACTGTTCTGGTTTTCAAGTTTTTCACTCTTGAGATAATGCTATGACAAAGAACTCAATGAGAAAAAATGAATATCCAATGGAGGTTGACTTGTGTCCATTTGAAAGAATGGGTTGGGAAACAACAATTGTTTTTTTCACATCTGAAAAGGAAGCATTTTGCTCATCATTCTTTTCCCAAGAGTTTTCTCATACAGAGGAAAGGGCATTGTGTGCTTTTGAGCTGGCAAGGATAGCTTCTCCAGGTTACATTAGCCAGTGACTCCTCTATGAGTTAGGAGAGGAAACATTTCCCTCATCTCTATTTTTCAGTGTTAACCAAAGTACAAGAAAGCCCTTACTTTTCACACTTGAGGCTAAGTTCCTCATGTTTCAGGAACCCTTTAGGGGCTCCAGTGTGAGGATATATATTATTCACAGTAAAAACATCTATGATGCAAACATCCACTGATTAACCTAAGAGTCATTCGTTGGGCTAGTTGTGGATGTTTGCTTTGCCGATTTGTACACTGGGCAGACATTCGTGCATGATAATCAGTTCTCTGTGATGTTTCATGGCAAGAAAAAGAACATATTTTCCCTGACCATGAGAAGATGGATGCTAGCTTTTATGTGCATGTTGCTTTAGGCTTCAGGGCAGTCTAGAATTTCACAAGATCTGTGAAATCCTTTTTTCTTCACTCTCTCTCTATTCACGGGAAATAATTCATTGAGGCCCCATCTGATAGCCTTTCTTTCAGTGGGGGTGTTAAAACCTTTGGTATTTAATGATGGGACATTTTGCCTTGGGCCAGAGTATTTTAATCATGTGGTCAGACCAACATTTATCATTCATTTCCTTCCATTTCAATTCCAAGAAAAGAAAGGCAAAAGCAAGGTAGGAGATTATCCCTATGTATATCCCAATCTCTAAAACTGCTGGTTTCCTTTGTATAAATTGTATAACAAGAATTATAAGGACTTGTTTAAACCTCCCCCAAACAAGTTATGGTTCTATCTCATTTATGGGCCCATTGGATGAGCAAATGAATTTTTATTAGTATAGTGGCAATGTTCTTTTTTCTTTTTCATCTTCAATACAGACATGCCCTCCCACCAATGATATGTTTCAACAAAAGTTATGTTGATTTTATCTCCTGCTTAAATGAAATCAGATACAATTAAAAAATATTTTTAGATTTCATAAGATGTATCCATAGCATGACTAAGGTTGGACTTGAAAAGAAAGATATTTAAATAAAAACTGGTCTGAGCACTCTGAGCTATTATACATGTCATAATCCCCCTGGATGTCTGAAATAGGTTTAAATGAGTTAGCACCCACTTAAACTCTTGGTACGTGGAGCATGAATCTTTGAGACCCACATGTGATTACACATGAAAAAACAAAATGCTATTTCAGAGGGAAGAATCACAACCATCAAAAAGCTTTTAGACATCAAATAGCTCTTAAAAATCAACAATTTGATGAGTTAAATCAAAATGAATTAGAAACATATGGATTAAACTTCTCTTACTGAACACAAGAGTTTAAAAGGAAAAGAGAACTTGGAAAATGTGTTTTGAGTTTCCTCAAACCCAAAATGTTTGAAAAATAATTTAAAGCAATCATTGGAATCAAATGTGCTTGACTTCTCCCAATCTTGAGTACACCCACTTACTGAGCCTACAGAGATAGCATTTCATTTTTAAAATGAATAACAAATACTGAGGGAGATTCAACTCCTCCTGGATTTTCCCACAACATCCGAACAATTGGGTTGAAAATTGTCCAGCCAGTACTTTTTTTATGATGACTAAGAATTATTTTGAAATTTCTACAGAATATAACTCATACTTTTTAAAAACATTTTTTATTTTCAGTGTGGAATTAACAGAAAAGGAGAATTAAATTTTGCTGAATGGTTATACATACAGCTTACTTTTCTGTGGACTGATAATCAACCAGCTTTTTAAAGGATCCTGTGCTCAGATTGCTTGCATAAGTACTCAAGGCAATATATATAATTTTACATGCTGGGATATGCTGTATATCACATTGAACACGAAGTTTTTGGGTGCAAATCACATTTTTGATGTCGTTTTGAGAATTTGTTGATTTCTAAATTAGTTACTAAAATAAGCATGCAAGATTATTAAAACTGTATTTGGTGCTTGCTCACTATTAAGTCACTGACTGGATTCTCATCTGTACTGAACTAGAACAGAAACTGAGGTTTTTTTGTCTTCCTATAGCAACATTACTGAACTCATTGACCCACTGAAAACTTCACATTGTTTACCTTTATAATAATCATGAATGCTATTGATGGTTTTGTAACAGTCAAAGGGAAATTTTGTATTTACATTATGTGTCTTACTAGAAGAACCACTGGATTGTCTTTACCCAAAACAAAGACATGTACAGCCATACTTCTTTTCAAAATCTTCCTTTACCTTGGCACAACCTATATACTAAAACGTACCATGAATACACAATTAGACCACAGGGTAACATGGCATGTTGGGTAGTTGTTAAAAGCGTGGGTGCTGTGTCAAATTCAAATTCCAAATTGAATCCTGGTTCCATCACTTACTAGCTGTGTGGCCTGTGGAGTGACATCCCAAACCTTTTCATGCGTTGTTTATTTAATCTATAAGATGGGGATAATAATAGTATTGATCTAATAGGGGTTGTTGTATCAAGTGAGATAGTGCATGAAAAGTGCTTGAGTTGTGCTTAGTAGGTAGCTATGAAATCAGTAGAAGTTAGCTTTTAATACTATTAATAATGAAAAGAGCCTGGATTGTAGAAATTAAATGAGCTAATATACATGAGAAAAGTAGACATTTAAGTTCTAAATTACTATATTAAAAATAATAAATATTTCCTTAGAATTAACTAGAAGCATGGTTTCATACTTGAGGGGGCATAGGAGAAGGAATGTAAGAAAGAACAAATAAGAGAGATTTCTGGTGTTATTGAACAAGTTCATGCATCCCTTCTAGACCACTTAATACGAGACACTTATCTGTAGAAAGGGTAATAGAATTCTCGTGTAAATTTTAATAATTGCAGCAGTGATTACCTTTAGATCCTATGAGTTCATTATTGGTTGAACAATTCCAGAGGCTCTCGTTAAATGGTCCATGGAATGAATCAGGCATGGAATTAACCTATCTTTAGTTCCCTAAAGCCTATGTCCCATGAAGGAGTACTCATATTGCTTTGTGCCTATACGTACCATACCCTTGATCCTTTTGAAAAAAATTATTTAAAGGGGTTAAACCCAGAATTCTAGGTGAACTGACCCTTAAGTGATTAAAAATGAAAAGGAAAAATTCCACCAGCAGAAATATTTTAAATGACTACCATCTTTCTCTTGTAGCTACTTTAACTGCAAATCATTATTGGCTATGCCCTGTGGTTTAGATGCCAATTGCAAGGCGGCTGCACTGTCCCAGCCTGGGGATTCTCTGCAGGGGATTCTTCAGGAAAAGAGGCATTTTGTGCAATGGAAGGAAAAGTACTGGGTTAATAACCACTAAATATATCTTTCACCAAAGCTCCAGTGAAATTCAAATAGCATTTTAGTTACTTAAAATGTCGCTCTCTAATGGGGACACTGAATTGGGTTCACTGAATTTGTGAAACTATTCCTTTGTCATGTAAATTTTTTTTTTTTTTTTTTTTTTTACCATGGAAGAAATGTACATTACTACTTTAGAAGTGTTGTCCTGCAAGCATCTTCATACAAATTGCTCTTTTAGAGACTTGCCATTTATGCATTCTGGAATATTCTTTTTCTAGTCTTACTTTGGGGGATCTAAAATGAATCTGAGGGTTTGCAGATCATCTCTTCCAACCTCTCGACCCATGCTTGAATCTTACACCAAACCAAATCTTTTATAACTTGAACTTCTTATTAGAGAACTCACCATATCCCAAGGCGGCCTATTTATCAGAGAGCTATATCTGTTAGAAAGCTTTTCATGTTCAGGTGAAGTTGATTTCTTTATAAAACTCACCAACAAACCTAATTATATTCATTGTTACCACAATTCCCAGCCTGGGAATATAACATAATAAATATAATATAATATAATATAACATAATATAATATAATATTATAGCTTGGATCTAATCCCCTTCCCACATCTCCAGTACCTGCTCCCAATTCAGTTTAACTCACATACTGAGCACTTACTGTGTGCCAGAAGTCATTGTTTCTTTGAGGTCATTTCAGCTCTTTTACCATCTGGTTTACTCTTGGGATGCTCTAGCTCACCTCTGTCATTCCTAAAGGAGAGTGCTCTACAATGATATTCAAGGAGTAGTGTGACAAATGTATTATATTGGCCATATTCTCATCAGTTCTGGGCTAACTTCTACATGGATCAATGAAAGGTAAGTTTACATTAACCTTTATGGGAAGTCTTTTATTTTAAAAAATTGAAGTATGGTTGACTTATAGGAGCAATCTTTATAGAGCTGACTCACAATTATCTTGAAGCCATTCTAGCACAAAGCAGAGAAGCACAGATCTGGTGCCACCAACATCCACCTCACACACACACACATTTTAGCATTGACCTCCTTTTCAGATACAAGAAAGTGCAAAGGCTGGGGTGAATTCATTGATACCAAAACTTGATTAGGAAACATTTTCTTCTTCCATTTACCTTATTTGTCTTTCCCCAACCCTATATTTCTATATAATTTTCCCCACAGTATCAAATGTAAGATTGTACACTTATTGCCATTGTCATCTTTTTAGATTTAGACCATTGTTCTAATTATCAGATCTCTTGGGATCTGTATTTTGTCATTTATTGTGTTCACTATACCACCCAGATTTTTTTTTACCAGTTTGATCTGCTTATTATTAATTAACAACCAAGCTTGTACATAGCCAACATTTAGCAATACAGTTGACCCTTGAACAACACAGGTTTGAACTGTGTGGATCCACTTATACTCAGATTTTTTTCAATAAATATATGGTCGACTCTCCATATGTGCGGGTTTCACATCTGAGGATTCAACCAACCATGAAGCGAAATTTCTATCCATAGTTGGTTGAATTCGTGGATGCAAAACCCTTTGGATATGGAGGACTTACTGTACTAGACCATTTTACATAAGGGACTTGAGCATCCCAGGATTCTGATATAGCTGGACATCCTGGAATCAATTTCCTGCAGATACCGAGAGAGGACTGTACTAGAGAATTGGCTCATATTCCATGTTCTGGGTCTGCCACCCTTTTGATGGCTTCAGAAAGAACAAGTTTCTTAAAATAATTAGTCCAAGTCTTTGAAACTACAATCTCCAGGAAATGTCAACACCTGGCTTTATCAATATTTCTTATAAATCATTTAAGGGCTTTCATACAAGTTAAATTGATATTAAACAAACAAATAAATATACTTGTGGTGACATGGATAACCTACCAGTGAATGAAAACACTTCTTTCCTTTATATGAAAGACTTGGGCAGACATCCCTTATCTTATTTGTCATGAATTGTTATTTCTCATGAGCTTAAAGTAGGTAAAAACAGGACCACAAGGTAGCTCACAGTTTGAAGGACCTTATGCATAATTTCATATTAGATTGATTTTATGGAGGATAAGTATGGATCACAGTATCAACACAATTCATTTCCTTTGAGAATCAGGATGAAATAAACAAAAATGGAATTTTAAAAACTTATAAGCTTCAGAGAATTGATTAAGATTCTCCCATACCTGCTGATAGAGCCATTGAACCCAAAAAGACTCATACACCCCCTAATCACTAATCGTCTCCAGGCATTGATTTATTGGATTCTTTCTACCAGCTGTTTAGAGGGTACAGAAAATGCACCAGGCTTTGCTGGTGACCCCAATTGCTTTAATTCCTATGCATGCATATTTTAACATTATTACAGAAAGGTTTCATTTGCAATTTACAGGCTGAGTAGCAACGAGTCCATTTCAAAGAGGTCAGTGATTTCACCATTCATCCCAGTGATGGAATTATAGTTTAAACAGCTGGAGCACTGTCCCAGGAGGGACACTGGGGTATGGCTCCTTAACGGCAGAATAAATCCATCAGACATATTTCATGTGTCTGATAACATTAATAGATACCAGGGCTGTTTAAATATTTAATGAACTCACTCAGAGGCTGTTTACCAAGGGGAAAAAAAGAGCTATCAGAAGGGATGATCACATTCTTTTGATCTACAATGACAACAACAAAACCGAAATCTCAGCCAGTGATTTCCCTTCCTTGCTGCAAACTCCATCAGGGGAACCCTTTTGCTACATGACATGTTTCATTTCCACAGTGTGCCTGAGAGTGTTTTCAGTTTTGCAGTTCAAAAGTTAATCATTTCCATGTGGCTCACTACTTAATAGAGATGCCAGAAGTCATAGAATAGTTTTCAGTTGGGATGGAGAAAAAGGAGAGGAAAGATAATCAGAGACACATATAACAAGGGAATGGTGTGCCATGCACAGATCCCCAGAGGCCCTGGGTATGCTAATTAGAGGGCGTCTGCTAGGAAAGAAGGAGCAAGCCTAATATGTGGCTCCTGGCCCCCTTTGCTAATAGTCTTTAGGACAACTACTTGCCGCACACTCCTTTCTGGGGATGAATAATTGTCATTATAAAAAAAATCACAGTCTGATATTTGGCATAAGTTTATTTTAGTCTGAGAGCAATTGCATTTTGGTTTACAAAATTCACTAAAAGTGGTTTGGCTAGGCGGAATAAGGATGGTTTTATTCTGTGGTTTCAGACGCCTGTTTGGTCACGCAAAAATGAAACAATAGCTAAGTTTCAAATGGTGGGAAATTGCTGGCATTAGGTCCTTACTGTCTGTTGGCACCAACAAACACTTATGTTGGAAAATGGTCTATTGCACACTTCCCAGAGCATTTTTTTCCTCAATTATATTGACTGTAACCCTAATCCAGTTCGCTTTATGTGATGCAGTCTATGCCTAAGCCTCATGTACACCATCTTGGTCTGTTTTAGCACCTGAGAAACTCAGCCTAGATTAGAATAAATTAAGGGTGCCTCCTAGACCTGGTTGAAAATTTCTGGCCATTTGGCAATTTAAAGCTGAGTGTAGATAGTGAAAAAGTGGTGGCAATTTTCTTTGGGGACTAAGAGAGTATCTTGGCTTAATTAAAAATGGATACATTTTTGAACATCTCAAATGAATGCCATTAACATTATTTATACTCTGTTTTCTCTCAATTCTGTTTTGCTATAGGTTTGTAATTTGTAATAAGAGCATAAGAAAGCAGATGGTGGATTTCCTGAGTGCATAGTGTTGGTCTACTTTCTGAAGGGCTGTCATTCTCAGAAAAGAAAGACTTATACTAGAGCATACCTTTCCAAACAAATCATTTTCAACTATATAAATAGCATAATTAATCACAATGGAAATATAAAATGTTTAATCAGTAGCAGATGGACTGAAACAAAGAAATCCTATGTATAAGACTATTTGAAATGTTCAATGTTGCATACTTTTAATGTTTATAAAAATAGATTTTAGGGACCATGTTTTTATTTAAGCTTTATTGTTAAGAGTTTTGTTCCTTTTTTTTTTTTTTTTTCCAAAAAGATTAACAGTCCATTTAGCTGCTCTTTTAGGAGAGCAGCTGAGTCACTACCTGGCATAAAAGAAAAGCTAGCTAAAATACACATTTACCAGGAAACAGTTTAAATTCTCCAAATTCTCCCTTTCATGGTAACCAATGGTAAAGTTTCCTCATGTCCTTGATAAAAAGTAACCTGGGAGAGACACTATGTGGGAAAATGCAGTTGTTATACAAAAGGCACAGATCTTTGATGCTGATTATCATTTTAAATCTCTTAAGTTAGTACGTTTTAGAAAAGAGAAAATTCTGACGGTAAAGGAGCAGAGAACTCCTTTTGGAAATTGCGTCTGGTTTGGACTAAACTCTGCAGCAATAAAAGCTGAAACTAATTTCCAGATGGAATAAATTGGTTCCAGAGTTTCTGAAATTTTGGCCAGCAAGTTGCACAGCTGAAGTTAATCCTTGTTCAGAACTGTTACCAAAGGGATGGGAAGGGGGGCTGCTCTACGGGGATACATTTCCCAAGAGATCATAGGGTTGGCAGTTAGTGTGGTCGGGTTTGCTCCAGCCATCCATTTCTTTGTGTTTCAAAGGGCGCTGGTTCAAATCAAGTCTCTGAACCTTATGTGACTCTACTCCTGTCCCCGTAGTTTGTCAGACAGTTTGACAGACACAGTCTGTCAAGGTAATTCTTCCAGCAATGGAAAGTCTAACACTTTAGATATATGCATCCACCATGCATTCGTCCCATTCTGAATCTACTGAAGGGGACAATGGTATGGGGGCCTAAAAACTGACAGGTCTTTTCTTCCTAGAAAAAAAGGCAGAAGATATATTGCTTGAACACCTTAGAAAATCATTTTGAAACATCCGCAAGTAGATGTAGGCTACACTTCCTTCTCATAACATCATCATGTCATAAAGGCCTAGAAGAGCATCTGATGCTCCCTGTCACAACAAGGTCACTGGGAAAGGGTGCCATTAACATCCTACGGTCAGTGTCACAGCAATGACAGGGGATGACCCCAAGGCACGGCCTTTTACCTTTCACCCAAATAAGGCCCCCTAAATGAAAGCTTAATTAGTGAAATTAAAGTATATTTCTATTTGGAAAATTCTTGATGCCTAGATGACCTAAGGATTTTTTTTAAAAAAACATTTAAAATGTTTCTTCATGATTTTCAATGGTTTTAATTCTCTACTTGTTCTACAAATCTTCTTGGATGATTTGGGGTGGTTAAAATTTCTACACTTTTCTTTTCCTTTCCACCCACGGGGAAAAATTCTGAAATCCAAATATCTTTCCCACAAATCTATATAATTTCCTCACCTGGAATATCACATTTTCTCTTTATCTATTATAGTGAGTTTTGGATTTCATTCTCTTGTAATTCTGCTCAGAAGGCAGTTTTGGGTAGGGTGTGGGTAGGATAGGAAAGATTGTATGAAGACCTCTCTCAGACAGTGGCATCGCCAGGCATTCCCTGGCCCAAATCGGGAACCTGGAACTCATCCTCTACCTCAGCTCTGATGTCACATTGGCATCAGGTTCTGAATATTCCACTTCATAGCATCACTTGAATCTGCTCCTTCCTTTCTCTTCCCACTGCTTTGGCCTTATATCAGGCTTTTACTCTCAGCGGAAGAATCACATTAACTTCTTGTCTGGTCCCCCTGCCTTCACGCTTGTTTTTCTTCTATCTATCATAGGGCTGCTAAATTAATTTTTCAAAAGCACAGATCTAAAACCTGTTAACCATTGTTCCCTACCATCTACAGTCTGAAACTCAAATTCCTACTTAGCAAAGCATATACATCCTTGCTCACCTCTACAATCTCAATTTTAGACATGTCCCACCTTAGTATATGACTTCTCCTAAAAACCCCTAGACTGCCCACCTGTAATCATTCTTCACCCTCACACCTTCTCATATATTAGTTAATCTATCTGGACACTCTATGCCCTTTTGTCAAACAAATGTTCCTTCTTTAACAAACCAAATGGATCATGCTCATTCCTGCTACACCTACATTTGAACAATCTAGAATGTCTGCAACTCTCTAAGCTTTCATTTCTTTATCTAGAAGGATTGTGAGGACAAAATGAGATAAGATATATAAATTCTTTAGCACAGTGCCTGAGGTAAAATAAGTGCTCAGCAAATTTAAGTTGCTATTACCTTGTGCATAGTTTTATGTATGGGGTTAACTGTATGCTCTCCTGTGGTTGGGGATTGTTGGTTGAACCTGTCTGCCTCTCTCTCTATAATGTGAGCCATAGTGGTAAGCAAGCCACACGGTAAACGCTAAATATGTGTTGGGTGACTGCAGAGACGCTGACTTCTCTGAAACATGTGCCACTACAGAACAGTCTGTCCTCCCTAGACGTGCTTGATTCTGCACTTTCCTGATACACCGTTCCTCAATCAAATATGTTTCAGTTTAATTTAGTAGATTATCTTCTTCCTTATGTCTTCTAAATGTGGGCATTAGCTAAAAATCTTCATTTTTAGCTCTGCCCTTCCCCAAAGCTGACCTATTACTTGTCCCTCCAACCTAGTTTTCTTACCTTTAACCCCAAAACCATGCTTCAGTCACCCAAAGATTGATACTCTTGCAATACTGGTTCCATTATATTTGATTACTTCATCAAAAGCCCTTAATTGACTTCATCGTCCCCATCGCCTACTGAAAAAGTCCCATTTTCTTTACACAAGTATTCAGGTTCTTGTTTCCTGCAGTCCCCACATCCAATCGCTCACCATGTCATGTATTGCTGATTTAATTGTGGTTCAGGTCTCCATCATTCCTCGTGTCATTGTGTCCACTTTTGCCCCTCTCAATCCATTCTCCATTACTAGCCAGAGTTGTGTTTCTGATTACATGACCACTTAGTGTAAAATTTTTCAATGACTCTCTACTGCCCTTGGCATGTAAATTCAAACTCTTTAGCATGGCCCCGGAGGCCTGTTGTGATCTGATTACTGTTTACTGCTCCAGCTTCATCATCAATTACTCCACCATGTTGAAAACAATTGAAGAGCTTGTGACTCAGCCAGCTCTTCTCTCACTGTTTCTGGACATTTGTATTAAGGTGGAGTCCTGTCCTCCCTTCTCCCACCACCTCTTTGCTTGGTGAATTCCCTTATACCCTTCTGGTTTTAGGTTTTTAACAAGAAACCTTTTCTAATTCATCAAACTAGAGTTAGGTACCTCTCCAGTGTTTTTCATGTTACTCTTTTAACTTCACGTTAGCCAAACATTATACTTTTTTTTTCTTGTCTCTTTTGTCCTGGAAAGATGGCAAGTTTTGTGCAGTTAGAGGACAGTGTTTTGTTTTTTTAAGAGTTGTGTCCTAGCTCAGTTCCTAGCTCAGTGCCTCATATATAGTAGGTACTCAAGTAAATACTTATTAAATGAATAAATTCCAAGCCATTCAGGGTCTGTCTTCATTCAGCCACATTCCTTAACCCGAGCTATAGTTACACTACTTGCTTCTTCTTGCCTCTAAGACTTTGTTATATCCCTAAATAAAGAATCCTTATGTCTTCCCCCACCCTGCCTAGCAACACTTCTGTGTGGGTCCTAACCATAGGTCAGGAAACACTCAAGTTCTTCTTCACCATCGAGCTTACACTGAGGCTCTTATAACTGTACCGTTCTACAAACTTCCTGTTTTGTTTATTGTAATTCACTACCAGTTAGTAAATTATACCTTGCTATGGGTTCTAACTTTATTTTTGTTGGGGGAAAGACCTCAGGTGGAGAAGGTTGAATTAATCATACTTTTCTATGAATTTCCAATTTACCGCTCAAAAAAATGGCAAGGTTCTTAAAGGTAAGAGTTGTTTGTTTATTGCTAGCATTCACAGCCCCAATACAATGCTAGGCACATAGGAAATAATAAATATTTTTATATGAATGAAATAATTTGATTTCAAATCTATCATGAGAATGTACTACCTAATAGGAAAGGCACTGAAAAATATACATAAAATAAACATAAGTGATTAAACTCTTACCAGTTGATAAAGAAGTGCTTGATCTAGGTTTAAACTAATGGCCACGTTGTGGTTGAGACCAAATGACCTATGAATCTAGATTCTAAAGTGAAAAAACTTCTTCTAACTTTAAATAGGGCATAAAACCCTTTGAAATCACTGAGACACCAGGGCCAAGAACCAGCTACACAAAGTTATACTGAGATATATGCAAGTAATCTTATATTGATTACAAATAATTGATGTTCCTCAATGTGGTTTATTTAAACCAAACAAGTAAATTATTCACCAGAAGGATATAGAAGGATTCACTCCTTTCTTGTTCTCTCCTCCCTCCATCCTTCCACAAACATTTATGAATGATTATATTGGGCAAAGAGGTAAGTGCATGGTAACAAAAAATGCCCAGTGACTTCTTGCTGATGGAGTTGTATTTCTGTGCCATGAATAAAAATAGCAAGAGTAATTTGAAATGAGTTATTTGACATTAATGTTGTTTTTCAACTTAGGTATGATTTCTTCCATTTGCAATTGTTATTAATAAAGGAACATGTTCTGAGTTTAGCATGAGTGATTCTATAGGAAATCCAATAATTCAAAAGAGGGTCTAAATTGTTCACTCTACATCTCCCAACTGTGTTAAAATAATATGGTAATTTTTCATCTTGAAATGAGGTTTTATCCATACATCTGTACCATTTGAATTCTATATAAAGATACATATGAACATGATACAACTTATTTTTCATATTTAACAAATACAACATATTTCACTTGTTTTGCCCTCATTATGAAACCCTGTGTCTCTCTCTGCTCAGAGATTACTTCTTAGTGTATACATCTCAAGTGGTCTCTATATAAATAGTCAAATTAGTGAAAACGTTCACCCCAACTCATTAACTTTAGCTATATTATTAGACAAAACCATCCTGTATACTGGAGACTGTCATGTTAGTGTTCTAAGTAATTATGGTAAACTTGTCATGATTTTGGTGTAATGAAATAATGATATCATTGTACATGAGGCTGAGTTAGCAGAATTAGATCTGTTAATTCCATTTACATGAATATTTTGATTTTTGATAGTAAAGGTGACAATATTAAAATAAACATGCTTATTTATTTTTTATTATTCTGTTTAGGAGCAAACTTTATTTTTATCTCTTTTTACCCACCCATAAAGATGTCACATCCAATATCCTCCCTGATTTAAAAAACTAACATAAAACAAAAATATTTTGAGGTTAAATGTTATTAAATGTTCTAGAGAGATAAACCTTACGACTTCAGTTTCTTCCACAACTGTATCTCTCTTTAACCCAACTGTCTCTCGATTCTGTGATTCAAGCTCACATCGTGGGTCCAATTTATGAAATCAATATATAATGACAGTAGATTGTGTCATGTCACTAAATCAACACTGATGCTGAACTTCTTCAGGATTTGAGACCACTTCTTAAAGACAAGAAATAAACACACTAAGAAAACAGCATATGGTGTTTCCATTGCAGATACAGAAGTCAGAAATTTTGCGGCTTCCATTAACTTTCAGCTTAACCTGGAATAGAGCAAGAGATATAAGGGTGTATTTTTAAAATCTGGATGACAAAACACACCCAACACTATTCAAAGAAAATAAAAGACCCAGCTAAAAAAAAGTTTATCCTTTGAGAGGTGGTAAAGCATTGAGGGTAAGGGCACAGGCCTTCAAATCATTGCCTGGCGTTAAATCCTACCTTTGTAACCTAATAACTGCTAACCTTGAGCAAGCTAGTTAATTGCATTTGTATCTCAATTGCATTTATAAAATGCATATAATATAGTACTTAACTCACAGAGTTGTTGTGATGTTTGAATGAGTTAATACTTTATCTCATAGACTATGACTCATATTAACCAAATAAATGATACTATAAACTACGACTTCCTAGAAGTTGTCAGACATATCCCAATTTTAGAGATGTTAATTGTAAAAGGGTTTATAAAAATATGGCCCACACGAGCACCTGGAACAGTGTCTGGCAAACTGCTTATGTGTATTGAATGTTAGCTGTTATTATTTGTAACGTTCAAGTAATAATCATACTAAGAATAATCAGTAAGATGTATTTGTGTTGTTTCCATTTTTCTTCTTCAGGAGAGGGATAATTGTGTCCTTCCACAAAATAAGGTCATTGGAAAGATAAATATTTCATCTGATAATATTAGCTGGCATTTTACTATTTAAAGGTGACTCAAGGGGAATGGTGGTTGGGAAAGGCCATACCTCCCAAAGCCACAAACTGCTGATGAGGACAGAGCCTTGTCTGGTGGGTGAAGGAACTGCCCCTCAGTCAAATATGAGGTCCCTCCTTTCCTACTAGAAACTCCAAAATACTTTCTGGACTCCCGTTTAAAAAATGAATGATCCATTGGAATCTTTAAGAATAACAGTTTAGAAATTCAAAAATAACAGAAAATAAGATCAACTTACTGATGCAAGCAGCTTACTCTCTTTTACTCATGAAATTGAAATTTTATGGGCTATGAATATATACATACATATGTCTTCACCTATGTATTCTCAGACTAAAAACTTGGATGACTTTAATAAAGAATAAATAAACACCTGAATATAGTAAGTTCCTAAGTCTTTTTCTTAGGTAGAAAGCAATAAATATTGTTTACTGAACAAATGAATGAAGAAATGAAACAGAAAATTAGGTGAACAAATTAAAAATAAATAAATGAAGCAGTAAACTCAAATGGAATGGCCAAAAGAGGGATGTCACATTTCAGCTAAAATGCTGACCTTGTCATCTCACCCAGAACCGGGGTCACAACAGTTTTAGACAGGAAAACATAATGCCTTACTGATTAACTTAGAAAAAAGGGGGTTCAGCTAAGTCACTGAATGGCAAAGGAAAGAGAACCCACTAAAATGGAGAGATTTGTTTCCCTGTCTCACGGCATTAAGGTCAGGTGTTTCCTTTGCTAATAGACAGTGAACCAATGAATGACACATCATTAATGGATGTCTTAAGTTATGGGAAAGAATCAGGTTTCCTAAATGAATGTTCCTTCAATTCACTAAAAGGAAGTGATCGGCAACCTAGAACTGGAAGATCTCTTATATTAAAGAGCTTCCTTTACATCTTAAAATGGGCACCAACGGTTTAGTTGAAAAGGAAAGATGACTAAACTAAAGGAAAAGAAAGTAACGTTCTTGGTGAAAAGTTGGGGCAAATCTTCACTCACCACTGGTGTGTTTCCAACTCTGGAAACAAATAGAATTCCAAAGCCCCCCAAATTAAAACAAAAGTATTATTGCAGTAAGATAGGAAATGGCAAGTGAGAAGATTCACTTGTGTAAGTTCAGTTATGTAAGCACTTATATCTGTGGCTGAAAGTTTACCAAGATTTGTCTAAAAGAAAGGTTTCTTGGGTTTCTACCTGCTTAGTATTATCATAACACAGCTAGACGAAAAGCTGTGGAAACTCCCAGGGGTTGGAAAGGGATTTCTGACCTTCACATAGGATTTCTTGGTTGACTAAACATGTGATATTACTGTGGGATTTTTCTCTTAACCCTTAAGTACCTGTCCCTATTGTAGACACAATAAAACTCATGAGAGCTATAATTGGGTACACAAAGCCCAATTTGTCATTCCATTTAATCACAACACGGTTCTCATTGTGGTACATCAAGTCATGATCCCTTTGTCAACTCCCTTAGCTGATAGAAAGTGAAAAATATCTTGGAGGATGCTATTTATTGCATTATAGGCTAACAGTGTTTGTCCTTCTTTGATAAAGAAACAACTTGCTTTCTGGTGTCACTGTTTCATCTTTCTCCATGTCCTGTACTGCTGATTCAAGTGTGGTGATACTTATTGACTTCAAAGAGAGCTTAATAGTGCATGGAGAAAGACAGGAAATGGTGGGAATATCTGAGAGGACTTTACAAGGTCAAGTTTCCTTTCTGAAATTTCCTTATGCACATCTCAAACCGTTTTGTCTTTCTATTTCAGGAAGCAAGGGATGTTTGACCCCTTTCTTATCCACAATGCTCACTAAAGTCATTAAAATGTTTCATTTTAATTCTGCATACAGTACAATTAATACATGGGCTCTGCTAGTCTGTGCATACAATGTATATTACCTTGCTTGGAAGCTTTCTCACCAAGGCTCTGTGGATGAAATCAGAATTTTGATGCTGACTCATAGTAACTTTTTCAGATGTAAATACATTTACTAAGATGATGAAAACCAGAAACTAAGATGTTACTTTTCTTGATATAGCATAAAATTCAGTGCCATCCATGATGCTTCTTATATCATCTCCTTTCGCTGATATTACTAATGTGATCATGTTGATAATGGTAGAGAGTGAATGGATTCGGGTTCTTGTTTTTCTTTAAGCCTTAGTATAAATCTTCTAAAAAACATATTCCATTTATATAACTGAGTATGCATACATACACAATTTCTACGTATGCCAAAACATCTTTCTGGATTTTCTGCACAGTCTATAATTAAGCATAGAAAGATACAGGTAAGTGCATGATGCATGTTTAATTAAAAGAGAAAATGCTGGTTAAGTATCAATTTGTATGACATTCAATTTACAAGGAGGATTCAGAAAGCTACTCTTTCTCACGTATTTCCTTTTATATGTATGTATATATTTACACACATGTATGTTTTCACACTGAAATCATATTCTCATTTCATATGCTAGAGTTGCTGCCACATGTACTGCCCCCATCCAAGAAAATGTTGATATATATTGAAAATCCCCATGAAAAATAAAATGCTTGCATAAATTCATGTAGGGCAAATAAGAAAGCAGCCAGAACCCGACAGGCTGAGTCAATGTATAGCTTGCATATGGAAACAATGACATGATTGTTTACTCACTGGTTTAATGATATTCACTTTCTCCTAATGGCAACGGTGGAAAATGTGAGTGCCAGATGCTGCGCCCAGAGTGGAGAAGAGAGAAGAGGGGAAGGTCTAGAATAAGGAATTTATCCTGACACCAGAATGTAGTGTAACTCTTCAGTTTATTAACGCTGTTTTTGTTTTTTTTTTTAGAAAAAAATACTTTGATGTCTGCAGCTTAAATTTCCATATTTTTATAACAGTTCAGCAACAAATTTACATATTTCCTGGAATCTGCAGATATAAAAGCGGTAAAACACTCCAGGCATTATTAGACAGTAGATTATAACCCATTACTATTGTTTCAATTAGCAATGTAAAAGTGACCTGCAGTGTTCAGATGACCCACTAATGGATTTAAATGCTTTCAAATATTAATGCAGTTTTTCTAAAGATGAATCCCAAACCCATTATTCCTGGAACAACTATGAGCTGAAAAGCTGGCAATGATTGTGCATTATGTGGAAAGGCTCATGGTTAATTAAATGAATACCTAGCATTACACTATTCACTTTAGTGCTACAAAATTATTTCTCATTGATTTTTACATTCTGAGTCTGTGATTCAATTTACTTCTGCAATTTGTGTTGCCGTGTCAATAAAAGAGAGCTGCTTGAAGATGGAAGCATTAGAGACTGATAAATACATTAAGATCCAATGAAAACTGCAGTTTTCCTATTGTTTTCCTTTATTGAAATATCATTTGTAGCAGCACTTTGTTATGTATTATTAATACAATTTTTGTTTGCTTCCATCTGCTCTCTTCTCCCCTTTTCTGTTCAGGAACTGGAATGCTAGCGATTGCTTGAGGGTGAGTAGCTAATTTTTCAGTAACAAGTTCTCTCACTATCAAGAACAAAAGCACCATCAACACAAATCTGTTATTTCATGTTAAATGAACTAGAAGGCCAGATTCTCCATCAAAGGCAGTGTGGGGAGTTACTGTGTGTGTGTTTTAATTTCAAGGAGTAAATGACACTCCTGTTTGTTAAACCATGAAAGCTAAAAAAATAACAAATAGTTCTAACCCCATTATCCCATTTATGCAATATAAATGTAATTTCTTATATTTATGAAGTGCACATTTTATTCAAAAACCTTGTTACACATATTATGATTGAATCTACACGAATCTTTTTGTGAATGACCCAGACTCAGTTCTGCTGAAGTCTAAAGTTTTATGCTGAGATTTGCTTTAACAGTTTTCTTTACTCCAAAATGTTGCAAACTTCAGTGTCATAATTCTTGGTGTCTAAAGAAATCTTAGATGTGTTATGTTCATTTGATTTAGACTCCTAACCTAGGAAGTGTTTGGTATGTACTGTAACTTTAACCTTTCCTGGGAAAGGTAGGTTTACCAGTCAAATGTAATAATCTATATCTTCTATCTAGGATCACCTTACTGGAGTTTATTTTGCCCAAACAAATTGTCTCCATGAGAATGACCATTAAAACTTCATCTCATCGCATGTTTAAAATTTTCTGCACTCTGCATTAGACCCAATGAAGAATCAAATCTCAAAAATGTGTTATGTCCATTTCTAAGGGAGTAGTCTTCCATTGTCTACACCCTCCTTACAAATCTCATTTTCAGCCATTACTTTTCGTACTGAGCTGACTTGCTGACTATTTTGAGTTTGACTGTTGATCCGATATAAAATGCACAACATGGCAAATTTGATAATGAAAATTATTTTGGAAAAAGTTTTAAGAAAAATCATTCTGTAGACATAAGAAAATTAACAAAAGAAGAGTACAAATAACCAAAAAGTATAATAAAAATAGCAATTTCCCTGTTAATCAATGAATGCTGATTTAAAACAATTAGCTCTTTTTGCCTATCATTGGCAAAGATTCAAATAAAGAATAATATTTAATATTTGTGAGGGAAAATGAATCATGCATATACCTATACCACTGGTGGGATGTACAATGATACAATTTTTCTAAAAGTAACCACCTTCACAGCCTATGTGTTTTTGAATTTGGAGAGTTTTGCATACGTATTCACTCTGAATCTGCTTTTGGGAATTTAACCTCAGGAAATAATTATGAATGTGTGCAAAGCTTTAGCTATATAAACTGTTCATCTAGACCCTATGAGCCTTAATGAGAGTGAAAAAGTTGGAAGCATCCTAAATGTCTAAAATGAGGAATTAGCTAATAAATTATGATGTATTAATACAATTGAATATCATTCAATAATTTAAAATAATATAATACTATTTAATGCTATGGATAGACATTTATAATATATCATTGATTGAATAAGACACATCACACATACACACACACAAGCAAACCCTCACAAGTGACCAAACTGTGTATAATGTATTTGATGTTTAAAGAGTTGTTAGGTATAGTTTCTTCAATAATTTTGAAGATATTCCAAATGATTAGAATTATTGTTTAGAATAATTTTTTTCTTATAAAAAAGTAAATTGTGTTCATTCTAGAGTAATTTAAAATGCCTTTAAACAAAACAAAACGAAAAAAAAACTAAACATCTGTACATCCACATGTAGCTATATAGGAGAAAGAGTAGACTGGAAAGATATATAACAAAATGTTGGGCTTCCCTGGTGGCACAGTGGTTAAGAATCTGCCTGCCAATGCAGGGGACATGGGTTGAAGCCCTGGTCCGGGAAGATCTCACATGCCGCGGAACAACTAAGCCCGTGCACCACAACTACTGAAGCCTGCGCGCACCTAGAGCCCGTGCTCTTCAACAAGAGAAACCACCACAGTGAGAATCCTGCACACTGCAATGAAGAGTAGCCTCCGCTCACCACAACTAGAAAAAGCCCACACACAGCAACAAAGACCCAAAGCAGCCAAAAATAAATAAATTTATTTAAAAAAAACTGTTAACAGAATTTATTTTTTAGCTATATTATGAGTGGTTTCTTGCATTTTTAACTTGTATTTTAAAATATTTCTACAAGTAACATGGATAACATTTTTAATAGTTAAAAAATATGATTGAGAATTGTCTTTTGGTAATCCTACACAGAAACCAAGGGGAAAGAAGCACTTATAACTTTTATGGAAAGAAAGATGGAATAATCAAAAACAACCATGATAGAGAAAAAAATACTGATTCGCCTGTCAAAAAAAAACCTGGATTAGAATCCTAGCTCTCTGAGTTACCAGCTGGGGGAAGCTGGGCAACCCAACTTCTCTTAGCTTCACTTTCCTCTTAATATACTTGTATGCACCAAAGCAGCAATGGTCAAATGAGAAAAGAAAGTTCCTGCCTAACTACATCTGAATATGGAGATGTCGTGACTTCTGAGAGGGCTGAAAATGGGCTTAAATGTCACTGATCCCTTAGTTCTGTTCCAGCTCACTGGTTCATTCACTCTCTAGAGTCGTGCATATTTAAAAACCAATACGACTTTTACCTTGTGACATTTGCTCCAAAGGATATTGTCATTACAATGAAACACACCTTTTCAGAAGAGAACAGAACAGTAAGTATTGTAGCAATGTTCATAATATTTTGGCCCCTGATAGTGAAACGTCATCCTTATTGCTGTGGCTTTTGTGTGAGCTACAAGAGTGCATGTGGTATTTCACTCACTACTGCCTTCCCTGTGTCGGCACATAGTAGGTTCATATTGTCGAACAAATACGTACAACACACTCAAAGGAGAGTTTCAAAACTTGAGAACTGCATATTTACTGAATACTTATTCACCTCTATTACTGCAAAATTGAAACAAGTAACTAAACAAATGATTATCCAACACTTTGATAATTATTTAGCTGCTAAATAAAAATTGTGTAATACTTGAAAAGAATAGTTGCTGCTTTTGGAAGCTGGGCTCATCACATTCAGTAACAAGGAAACCAACTCCTTCCTTTGTCAAAGGCCCTAACCTCCCCCAAGACAAAGTTGCACAGCCTGAAGCTGGCTCCTGGCTTGTGCCCGTCAGGCAGTCCCTGTGCTTGTGGATGTGTTGCTGGCTGGTGCAGAGGGCCAAGCACAGGCCTCTGGGTTATGTACATGACACTCTTTCTTTCTTTCTTTTTTTTTTTTTTTAATTCCTCTACTTTTTTTGGTTTTTTTAAAATTTATTTATTTATTATTTATGGGTGTGTTGGGTCTTCGTTTCTGTGCGAGGGCCCTCTCCAGTCGCGGCAAGTGGGGGCCACTCCTCATCGCGGTGCGCGGGCCTCTCACCATCGCGGCCTCTCTTGCTGCAGAGCACAGACTCCAGACGCGCAGGCTCAGCAATTGTGGCTCACGGCCCTAGTTGCTCCGCGGCATGCGGGATCCTCCCAGACCAGGGCTCGAACCCGTGTGCTCTGCACTGGCAGGCAGATTCTCAACCACTGCGCCACCAGGGAAGCCCGAACATACTTTTAAAAGCTGGTTTGGGTTCATGCCAGTTTTTAGTTTGATATATTTGCAAGAGAGGAAACCTTGGGGTCTCAGTACCTCAGTTTGTTCATCTTCAAAATGGGACTATTCACAACATGTAAATCATAAGGTAGTTATGAAGGTGAATGAGCTAATATGTGGAGAGCACTTTAAACAGTGTAGGCAGAGAGGAATCTCTCAAAGACTAGTTCCTCCTATTATCTCTACTACTGTCCTAGTCCTGGAGATTGGAATCATGTTTCAAGAGGCCTCATCTTGCAAGACCGAGCAAATGAGAGTCTTAACAAGCTAAATGGTAAAGTAAGAAAATGGTTCAGATTATTAAAGCCAGGAAGATATTTGACTAAAAATTCCTTAAGTATGGCTGCAGATATTAAGAAGGCACAATTTTACAGCTGAAAGAAGCCTTACTGGGTATTTAGTATGGTCACCTTAGTCTATCTTTCCATCAGAGGTTGCTCAGTGTTGCCCAGCCGATGCCAGTGTTAAGCCTAGTCCCTGTGCTGCGTGACCCAAACTACCTCCTATATTTGTTTTTTCGTAATGGCCTAGACAAGACTATCTTTAAATTAAAATAAAACCCCTCAAAAAAACAAAGAAAACTGTTGTACTCTTTAAGTCTTGATGCACTGAAAGAGACACAGTTCTTGCAGTATTGTATTTTACAAATTACCTTATATATTAGACTACACACACACACACACACACACACACACACACACACACACACACACATATGCAGCACTTCTCCCTCCTAATTGTTAACCAAAAGCTGCTGGATCTGGTTTTTACAAATACATTTTTATAGAAAAATCCAAGATTCCCATGTGCAACTATTTTCTCATTAGTGTTTTGCACAGGAACGACCAGAATGATAACAGAGCCTGCCAGGCTGAGATCCAGGGCAAAAGCTGCCTGCATGGCAGCTATGTTGTCCCTGGGTCCTAGGAAGCACTGATGGAAGATCTCATTGCTGCAGTATAAAGGGAACATGTCACTCCCATTCATTTTGAAAATAGCATATAGAGTTAAATGGTCTCAGGACTAAGGTATGTAGCTCTCAGTGCTATAGAAGGGAGCATTGTTGTCAGTAGATAGAACGTTATTCTATGCTGCAGTTCAGTCTGGTGTCACCAACTGTACCTTCAACAGGTTAACAGGGAATGCGGCCCTCTTCACATTTGGCCAAAATTCACATGATGTTAATTTTTTTTGTTTTTGCTCAGATTACTTGCACCATTACCTTGATTAATGCACAAGCAGATAATAAGATATAAATATTGAAATAACTGCAACATAGCTATCTAGGGGAGAATAGCTAAATGAAAATAGGGTGGCATTAGAAAAGAGTATTTCATAATGAAATAGACAAAGAGCACATTTTAAACATGCATTTTCTTCTAAACGTTTTCACAAATTTGATAATTATATTCATTTTATTTAAAGTTAGCTAAGATTAACTTACTGCAGGAGGAAAAAAATATATCCTCTGTACTATACTTAAAAGCTATAAAATCTAATTAGATAGTGGAAATTCAATAGAAATTATTATAGCCATAAATAATTAGAACACGATAAATACTATAGATTTTTTTAAAAATTATTGTTTAAGGTAGATAGTGCATATATTATCAAGCTACGTAGAAATTGTCTAGAGCAATATTTATTCAGAAGTAAACTAAATGAGGATGCTGAAGATTATCAAGGTCACCATAATGACATTAAACCACTGAGAGGGAGGAGAAAGATTCTGAAAACAGACTCGGTTGAATGCTCAGTGTCAGAAATCCACAAAAAACAGAATATGTGTTTGTGAAGACACATTGCATAAAAGATACTTTTTGAATGGTTATATAAATAGCTTCCTTTCTCAAAAGCAACAGGAAATACATTTTACATAATATGACCAGAAAAGAAAACTTCATTTTGTGCAAAGCCTGATATGAATTCATTTTCTTTGTTATGGCTTAACTAGCCTCTCACCTCTAATCATAACAGACTCCTTCTGGTTTAATTATGTTTCTAGTTCTAAGGATGAGTTAACCACTTACACAGGGAATTTGACTTTCATTGATCAGGGAACAAAAAAGAAGTCTATATTCTGATTAACCATTTAACTGACCACCATTTTAGCTTCTTCAGATGGTTGTCTCATAGGCATTGGAGTTAAGCACATAACATATAGACAGGATGAAAGATGACCTCTTCAGATACTGCAAAACAGCTAAAAATAGCCTTATAAATTAGTTCTTTACTAGATGCACAGTAGAGAGCCTGAGAACTGAAATGGGAGAGGACTTTCACTCCACTGAAGGAAACTGTACCTTCAGAGACCAAATGGTGAAGAAAATTACTAGAATGAGCAGGACAATTTAACCTCAAACTTGACTGTGCATCATATCCTTCTGTCCAGCTAAGAAAATCAATTCCTCAGCTTACTCTTGCAATTTTAATTGCAAGGCTGATGAAATCACAGAAAAGCAAACATGAGATTAGATTTGAAAATATGTAATTTACTTTGGCAATCAAATAACAACAAAACTATTGAAAATACAGCTTCGTTTTCACTTGTATGCTAAGCATGCATTTTTACATATTCTGAAATACGTGTGCACTATCTATAGTAAACATATTGTAGTTTTTACAGGAGGTCATTGAAAAACTAAAATTTTATTTGGTCTAAATATCAGCATTTTGGGCAGGGGCTACTGAATCTCACATTGCATTTTGTGACATTTTCCCCTATTTTGAAGCTCCACAAAAGCAGATTTGGTACTCAATATCATTGTCTTTTTCAGATTCTTAAGATATTAAACTAAAAGCATGATGTTTGGTATGAAAGAGTTTGCTATTGGATGATCATTCTTCAGAACTGTAAATTTTGGTGTGAGCTTGAATTAGCTCTAAGGATTTACAAATACCTATTTTCAATGTTTATTCTCTAGTATAAGATTTGCTGGGCACTATTTCAAATTTCCAAGTTCTAGTGTTCAGTGATTGATAAAACATAACTTCCTATGATCACTAATATGGTGTACTTCTTAACATAACCAAAGTAACTTGCCTACCTTTAAAATGAAAAAGGCGTGGAGGAAATAGTTTAAAAACAAGGGAAGAAAACCCAAAAGATAGCAACACGTTCCTAAAAGGAATTACTTAATATTTAAAAATGAAATTATGCAAAGGCTATGGAAATCTTAAGTCCACAGTCATATACATATAGCAACCTCCTTTAAGATTACCCTAAATTTCTGTGAGCTGAAATTCACTGTTGATAAGAAAAACAAAAATGTTTGACTCTATTGGACCTTACCTTTATTGGAGCTTAATATATCTGATATAATAAATTCACACTTTTCTATGTTAAATTCATTCATACAATAGGAGCTTATCAAAAAGAATATAGACTAAAGAGTGAGTTGCATAATGAGATTTAATCTATGTAAAATATGTCCCAGAAGAAATGTCCTTTACTTTGATCATATCCCTTGAAACAAGATCCCCTGCTGGAAACCACAATAAAATGCGAGCTTGGGAAAAAACTTCTCTGGCAAGCAAGATTGCTTTTTAAAACAAAAGTCCACCAAGCCCACCAAGCCCATGATCCTGGGGTGGGCTTAATTAATGTCAATGAAATTTCAAAGCTTCCCTGAGGCTTAAAGGGGAAATGAATCTCGTTGGGTTCTCCATGCCTTCCTCTCTGAGATACTCAGATTGGACACACACACATGTACATACATACACAAACCCCAGATGTGAACATGTGTGCGTATGCACACACACACAGTAGTTATCTATTTCATTATGAAATGCTCTTTTAAATATTTTATTTATTGCAGAGTAGGTCACACATCACTTTACCATAATTTTTAACATGGCTCCAGAATGTCAATAGCTATATTATAATCTTATAATCAGAATGATTTAGCATATTTCTCAAAGTGGACATGGTAATATTTCTGTCTTGCTCTTGAGTTCTGTCATTGACTCATATTTTTATTGAATCCAGAGTGTTGCTCTGTCAAGTTCAACTGAAAAGACTTAACTGAGTAAAATCTCCAGTTATTTTTCATTAAAATTTTACTCTATGTTAAATAGTCCCTCACTGAACTGAAAAAGTTGAGTTTTTTTCAAGTGCATACTCCATTTCATTTTACTCAGAGTCAGTGAGATTCTGGGCCTAATTACATATCCTTCTAGCAGAAACAAATGAATAAAAATGCCAATAAAATTTTTAATTTTCTTCTGTATTGGTTATATATGCAAAGACTTACCAAGAGCAGGTTCACAGATCACAGAAAATCATGTTGTCCCTGAGAAATGAATGAGGAGGCCAGAGATGAGTTTTCATTAATACCTAAATATATGGTTAATGCTGATTCACTGGCTTAAAAGCAAATAGCACGTGTATCAACATGAAACACACACACACACACACACACACACACACCCCTTTCAGAACCGTTAAGCTGCTGTACCACCAGGAAACAATCATATTCACTCCTGAGCCTTACACTGGAAAATTATAGTTTTTATGAAAATTGTCTCCCAGTTGTTCTTCTCCTATCTTTCCAATTATGTCAGCCACATCATTTTAAGCCTCTGAGTCACTTTAAAAGTTTGTTATAGAGACTTCAAGTTTTCTAAAGATCTCAGAAATATACCAGTGGTTTTAACAAATATGGTGTGACTGCTGTGTGGTTTCGTGTTGCCTTTGTAGTTTCTAAGACACTCTAACATTATTTAATTAGCTAAAATTTCTCCTCTCTGGAGAAATGGAAACTCAATGAAATGTCAACAATGCTGTCAGCCTGCTTCAGGCTAAACTCATTACACAAAAACTAAAGGTAAAAATAGTCCAAGGCAGAATTCTTTGTCATAATTTTGAGACCCACACCTTATGCCAATAAAAACCATATGTGAGTCTATGAAAATGCTAAATTGGGAAGAGTACTAATAAATTATCTCAACACAGGCAATAATTGATCAGTCCTGGAATAGATATTTATCTGATTAGCCAAATAAGGTATCAAGTTTCTTTGAGGATTATCTGAGTACTACATTTATTGTATGATGAACCTTTGATTTTCAGTTCTGGTAAGGTGGAAAGTGCTCTGTGCTTCTCTTTACTCCTAAAATGAATCTTTTTCCTCAGGAAAGAAAAAAGAATACCTTTTTCTTTTAAAGCCAAGTACAGCCAAGAACTGAACAAAAATGCCTCACTTTATCTGAATTATCATGGAGGGTTTGGGATCCATGGATTCATTACTAAAGATAATAAAATTTGGCATTTTCTATTGTCTGAGGGTTTATAAAGGCTAAATTTCTTGATTTATTTAAATAGATGATAGGAAAGAGCAAACTACAAAAACAAGTGCTATATACTGAAGGCATGTGAATTACCTCCTTCCCAAGGATAATGCAAATTAGAAGTACATAAAGCTTTGTCTGCACCTGGGATCTTTAATGAGGATAAAGAAAAATCAGACAGAGATTCTCCTGGGGAAAGAGAGGATCGTTATTTGAATAACCTGCAGTGAATTCTAATCAATGCGACGTGACTTTGAAAATGAATGTGGTCTTTCAACCCGCTGTACTTGAGCTGTAATATTAATCATAACTTCATGGTACAATAAAGCTTATGACAAATGCTTATTCAGTGGCCTCAGAAAAAGACTGGCTTCGATGTGCCAAGAAAATATGGAACCATGGAAATACAAAGGCTCTGCTTTTTTCCTCCTTGCTAGCCCATTTATTGCTAGTGTATTCAGTTATCTTTCTTTGATTATCTCAGAAGAGGTTGATGCAAATTGTATGTCATAACTATAATTGTTTTTTTTTTTTTTCCAAAGGTGACATTTTACACGTATCTTATTTCCTGATACGGTCTTAGGAGTGTTATTTAACATTAAATTATACCAGGAAACTGGTGTGCCAATCTGCTAAGGATGCATTAATCAGTGCAGCAAACGTCTGCAACATAGGAGGGAATTGCAGCCTTGCCCATTAGAACACTGCATTCTCTACAAGTGTATCCTGGACCTGAAGAAGGTTGAGCATCTACACAGCAGATTTCCCAGAATGCTGGGTAGAAAAGTGATGTTGACTTAATAATTTCCCAAAAAATCAGCCATCAAGTGTTTTCTACCTTAAAGAAAATGTAATTAGTTTTTGACAAGTTGACATAAAAGGCTTGTATCAGAATAACATAATGTGTTAAAGCTAAATGCTGAAGAATCACATGAGGAAGGAAGAAGATGATAAAACAAACATCTTAAAATAATTTAAATCATCTTTTGTCTGAAAGTAATTCTAGGGAAAGGGAAGGCCTGGTGTATTTGCATTGACCTAATGGAAATAGTGTTTGGTAATCAGAGCTGTCATCTTGGTTATTGTTGTTGCTATAGTGCTCTGAAGTGAACTCCAAAGGGTGTCACTCAAACACACTGTCCAGCATGTGCCATTACTTCATGATTAAACCTTAATCTTAAGGCGAAACAGAAGTTAATTCTTCAAGTGTATATTTTCACAGGAGAGCAGTTTTTATATTTCAGGCCTGAAATAAAGGGGAATGTTAGGTGGTGCTCACAAATCTGATGGCAGTCTAAGTGGACAGATGCCCTCCAAACTTACTCTTGTTTTGCAGAATTTAAGAACCAGAAGGTCTCATGAGACATCTCATATTTCATCTACTGCTTCAATGTCACACTCAAATGATCATGGTCTCTGGGATATAATTACATGCACACACAGATAGAGGTTATATTGAATACAAATGGAATGTGTTTATATATATATATATATATATATATATATATATATATATATATCTGTAACAAATATGGAATATAATATGGGAGGTATATGTGTACATATATGGAATGTACAAACTCATATACATGTATGTAGGTCTAATGTAGATAAAGGGTAGAGCACTAAACTTGAAGTCATAATCACATCATGAACCCCCAAATATGGTCTTAAATAAGTGTTTTTAAGTGCCATTTAATGATCTTTTACTGAGAGTTTTATTCCCAGTCAAAAGTATTAACTGTTAATAACTATAACTTGTTAGTGTGATTTTAAAGTTTTAACCCTAATGCTGATGATGTGCAGCATTATTTGACTCTTCTATTATACTAAGAAGTTAGATGTCATATGAGATAAGCACTATTTTTATCCCCATTTAAGAGATGAGAATCCAGGGTCTTAGGGATGTTGAATTACTTTCTCAGCTTAATCCAAGTTGTAAGTGGCAGAGTCAAAAATGAAATTGATACTTCTAATGTTAACACTTCATGTTCTTTAAAAACAACTTAGGTTATAATTCACATGCCACAAAATTCATGCATTTTAAGTTTACAGTTCAGTGATTATTAGTAAATTTACTGAGTTGTGCAGCCAGCACCATAATCCAGTTTTAGAATGTATTCTTCTCCCCAGTAAGATCCATCATGCCTGTTTATAGTTAATCTCTATTCCTACCCTCAGCCCTAGGCAACCACTAATCTATTTCTGTCTCTATAGGTTTACCTTTTCTAGACATTTCATATAAATGGAATCATGCAATATGAGGTCTTTTGTGTCTGGCTTCTTTCATTTATCATAATGTTTTTGAGGTTCATCTATGTTGTTACCTCATGCTTTTTATAATACATTTGTCTACTCTTCATTCTGCTCACTGCTTCCATTCTATTTTGAGCTGTTTCTATTTTGATCTCAGTTTAGAATGGGAAGAAAAGAAGAAGCACTGCAGCATAAAGGAAAGAATGCTGGGTCTGATAGGAAGAAGACCTGGGTTTGGGTCCTAAGACAAGACAATTCTATCTCTCAAATACTTTACCTATAAAATTTTGCTTATTGAGAAGATCAAATGAGATAAGACCTATATCAGTGTTTATAGAACCATATAAAATGATAGTTTATTATTACTGTGTTTATTACAACATCATGAGGTAAATGACTCATGTTTTTAAGATGGAATTATCTCTCTGTACTCAAGGAATTCTGGATCTGGGGTGAGAAAGGTTGAATAACATAATCTCATCAGTGATAAGGAAATCTAAGTTCCTTCAGTTCAGGTCACCAATACCTGATTATAAAGTTGACCTAAACTCAAGTTCAAGTTTAGATGCTACATGTAGTAGACTTTAATTATTCAAAACTTACAAACCATTCCAAAATTCTATTTGAGGCAGCCCATAGTAGTGGTCACCCACCCTAAATTGTGGAAACGGCGTAAGAATCACATGTGTTGTCCTTTAAAAATCCAGATTCCTGGCTTTATTAGGATTGGAGCTTAAAATATTTATTTTTAACAATTCTGAGGACAATCCATTTATATTCTAAAATTTGAGAACCAAACTTGAGTGAAAGAGTTCTTTGATATGTTACCCAGATTGTGGTCAACATAATAATATTTGAGCATTCCAGAGGCAGATCACAAATTCTCATGGTGCAGAGGTTGCTGTTGGCCTCCAAGATCCATTCTCCCTTGCTTCCTTTTAGTACCATCTCCCAAGAATATTAGCAGACACATGGTTGCCCAGCCTCCCTCACCACTGAGTGTAGTCATGGATTAATTTCTGGTCAGTGAGATGTGGATGGAAGTGATGTGTGCTATTTCTGGGTCATGTCTTTAAAAGAAAGTGTTTGCTTTCCATTTCTCTCTTCCTCCTTCTCACTAGCTGGACTTTGGACTGGGTAGTGGTAAGCCATCCCTGACCACATGGATAAAGCCAACACTAGGGATTGGCAAAACAGCTGTATAGAACTTCAGGTACTGGATAATCTCATGGACTGCTTACCAGCTCAGGTTCTTAAATTACGGAAGTAAACTTTTATTTCACTTATTGATGTTTTGTTCTCTGCCAGTATCTTAACCAATACACTTGCTAAAAAAGGCACTCAATGTTAAGAAAACTCAGGCAAATAGCTTTTGAATGTCTCAATTTCTAAGGTTGTTTCTTTTCTGGACACATTTACTTCACAGAGTTAAAGACCTGGGTCTCTCTGCTCTTCTGTGCAATACGGTGTTCAATTTGAAAAGCCTGAAGATTTGATCAGAGGGGCACACCGACATAAAAGCTTGTGGAGGAGGTAGCATAGAGAATATAGTTTTGTATGGCATGGGTTTACATTTTTAGGCTAGGTAAGTTTGAGATCACAAGTATGAATGAATTGAGACCACATGACTGGTCTTCATCATATTTGATATTTCCAGAGAACCAGGCACACAGTAAGTATTCCAAACTATCTGTTGATTTATCCTCAGCAAAAGACTCCTGTGAAGGCTGGATGCTAATATGATGAAATCTGTAGGCTTATTCATCAGTAATGCACACTGATGGTGAGGCAATTTCTTTAAAAGGGACATATGAGAGTTTGCAATATTAGGCAGGTGGACTCCATAATTGCAGGGTTCCTTTCAGCTTTAACATTTCATGGTTCCTTTCATTCTTAACACTTCATGGTTCCCCAAATCCTTTGCTGATTCTCTATTAGTTTAAGAATAAAGTACACAAAGATGACCAGTCCCTCCCATCAGGAAGCTTGCATGAGCCTCTTAGATAGCCTCATTCACCAGAGAGCAGAGAGCAGAAGCAAGAAGAATTACAGTGCTGCAGCCCATAGAACGAAAACCACATTCACAGAAAGACAGACAAAATGAAAACACAGAGGACTATGTACCAGATGAAAGAACAAGGTAAAACCCCGTAAAACAACTAAATGAAGTGGAGATAGGCAACCTTTCAGAAAAAGATTTCAGAACAATGATAGTGAAGATGATCCAGGACCTCGGAAAAAGAATGGAGGCAAAGATGGAGAAGATGCAAGAAATGTTTAAAAAAGACCTAGAAGAATTAAAGAACAAACACCTAGGAGAATTAAAGAACATACAAACAGAGAGATGAATAATACAATAACTGAAATGAAAAATACACTAGGAGGAATCAATAGCAGAATAACTAAGGCAGAAGAACAGATAAGTGACCTGGAAGACAGAAAAGTGGAATTCACTGATGTGGAACAGAGTAAAGAGAAAAGAATGAAAAGAAATGAAGACAGCCTAAGAGACCTCTGGGACAACATTAAACACACCAACATTCACATTATAGGGGTCCCAGAAGGAGAAGAGAGAGAGAAAGGACCCGAGAAAATATTTGAAGAGATTATAGTTGAAAACTTCCCTAACATGGGAAAGGAAATAACCACCCAAGTCTAGGAAGCACAGACTTCCAGGCAGGATAAAGCCAAGGAGAAACACGCCAAGTCACATAGTAATCAAATTGGAAAAAAAAATAAAGACAAATAAAAATTATTGAAAGCAGCAAGGGAAAAATGACAAATAACATACAAGGGAACTCCCATAAGGTTAACAGCTGAAACTGTTTCTCAGCAGAAACTCTACAAGCCAGAGGGGAGTGGCATGATATATTTAAAGTGATGAAAGGGAAGAACCTGCAACCAAGATTACTCTACCCAGCAAGGATCTCATTCAGATTTGACGGAGAAATCAAAAGCTTTACAGACAAGCAAAACCTAAGAGAATTCAGCACCACCTAACCAGCTCTACAACAAATGCTAAAGGAACTTCTATAAGTGGGAAACACAAGAGAAGAAAAGGACCTACAAAAACAAACCCAAAACAATTAAGAAAATATTAATATGAACATACATATCGATAATTACCTTAAATGCGAATGGATTAAATGCTCCAACCAAAAGACACAGGATCACTGAATGGATACAAAAACAAGACCCATATATAAGCTGTTTACAAGAGACCGACTTCAGACCTAGGGACACATACAGACTGAAAGTGAGGGGAAGGAAAAAGGTATTCCATACAAATGGAAATCAAAAGAAAGGTGGAGGGGGGGAGCTTCAAGATGGCGGAAGAGTAAGACGCGGAGATCACCTTCCTCCCCACAAGTACATCAGAAATACGTCTACATGTAGATCAACTCCTACGGAACACCTACTGAATGCTGGCAGAAGACCCCAGACCTCCCAAAAGGCAAGAAACTCCCCACCTACCTGGGTAGGGCGAAAGAAAACAGAAAAAACAGAGACAAAAGAATAGGGACGGGACCTGCACCAGTGGGAGGGAGCTGTGAAGGAGGAAAGGTTTCCACACACTAGGAAGCCCCTTCATGAGTGGAGACTGTGGGTGGCGGCGGGGGGAAGCTTTGGAGACATGGAGGAGAGCACAGCAACAGGGGTGCAGAGGGCAAAGCAGAGAGATTCCCGCACAGAGGATCAGTGCCGAGGAGCACTCACCAACCCCAGAGGCTTGTCTGCTCACCCGCTGGGATGGGTGGGGGCTGGGAGCTGAGGCTATGGCTTCTGTCAGATCCCAGGGAGAGGACTGGGGTTGGCGGTGTGAACACAGCCTGAAGGGGGCTAGTGCACCAAAGCTAGCTGGGAGGGAGTCCGGGAAAAAGTCTGTAGCTGCCAAAGAGACAAGAGACTTTTTCTTGCCTCTTTGTTTCCTTGTGCGCAAGGGGAGGGGATTAAGAGCACTGCTTAAAGGAGCTGGAGAGACGGGAGCGAGTGGCGGCTATAAGCGCGGACCCCAGAGACGGGCATGAGACACTAAGGCTGCTGCTGCCACCACCAAGAAGCCTGTGTGCAAGCACAGGTCACTGTCCACTCCTCCCCTCCTGGGAGCCTGGGCAGCCTGCCACTGCCAGGGTCCCGTGATCCAGGGACAACTTCCCCGGGAGAACGGCGCGCCTCAGGCTGGTGCAACGTCACACCGGCCTCTGCTGCCAAAGGCGTGCCCTGTATCTGTATCCCTCCCTCCCCCTGACCTGAGTGAACCAGAGCCCCCCGAATCAGCTGCTCCTTTAACACCATCCTGTCTGAGCGAAGAACAGATGCCCACAGGCGACCTACATGCAGAGGAGGGTCCAAATCCAAAGCTGAAGACTAAGAGCTCTGCGAATAAAGAAGAGAAAGGGAAATTTCTCCCAGCAGCCTCAGGAGCAGTGAATTAAATCTCCACAAACAACTTGACGTACCCTGCATCTGTGGAATACCTGAATAGACAACGAATCATCCCAAATTGAGGAGGTGAACTTTGGGAGCAATGATATATATATATTTTTTCCCTTTTTCTTTTTTTGTGAGTGTGTATGTGTATGCTTCTGTGTGGGATTTTGTCTGTATAGCTTTCATTTTTACCATTTGTCCTAGGGTTCTGTCTGTCCGTTTTTGGTTTTTTGTTCCTTTTTTTTATTACTTAAACATTTTTTCTTAATATTTATTTTTTATTTTTTTAATTTAATAACTTTATTTTATCTTCTTCTTTTTATTTTTTATCCCTTTTATTCTGAGCCGTGTGGAGGACAGGCTCTTGGTGCTCCAGCCAGGCATCAGGGCTGTGCCACTGAGGTGGGAGAGCCAAGTTCCGGACACTGGTCCAAAAGAAACCTCCCAGAACCACATAATATCAAATGGCAAAAATCTCCCAGAGATCTCCATCTCAATGCCAAAACCCAGCTCCACTCAATGACCAGCAAGCTACAGTGCTGGACACCCTATGCCAAACAACCAGCAAGACAGGAACACAATGCCATGCATTAGCACAGAGGCTGCCTAAAATCAAAATAAGGTCACAGACACCCCAAAACACACCACCAGATGTGGACGAGCCCACCAGAAAGACAAGATCCAGCCTCATCCACCAGAATACAGGCACTAGTCCCCTCCACCAGGAAGCCTACACAACCCACTGAACCAAACTTAGCCACTGGGGACAGACACCAAAAACAACGGAAACTACAGACCTGCAGCCTGTGAAAAGGAGACCCCAAACACAGTAAGTTAAGCAAAATGAGAAGACAGAGAAACACACAGCAGATGAAGGAGCAAGGCAAAAACCCACCAGACCTAACAAATGAAGAGGAAATAAGCAGTCTACCTGAAAAATAATTCAGAATAATGATAGTAAATTTGATCCAAAATCTTGGAAATAGAATGGAGAAAATACAAGAAAAGTTTAACAAGGACCTAGAAGAACTAAAGAGCAAACAAACAGTGATGAACAGCACAATAAATGAAATTAAAAATTCTCTAGAAGGGATCAATAGCCGAATAAATGAGGCAGAAGAACGGATAAGTGACCTGAATGATAAAATAGTGGAAATAGCTACTGCAGAGCTGGATAAGGAAAAAAGAATGAGAAGAAGAATTGAGGACAGTCTCAGAGACCTGTGGGACAACATTAGACACACAAACATTCAAATTACAGGAATCCCAGAAGAAGAAGAGAAAAAGAAAGGGACTGAGAAAATATTTGAAGAGATTATAGTGGAAAACTTCCCTAATATGGGAAAGGAAATAGTTAATGAAGTTCAGGAAGCACAGAGGGTCCCATACAAGATAAATCCAAGGATAAACACACCAAGACACATATTAATCAAGCTATCAAAAATTAAATACAAAGAACAAATATTACAAGCAGCAAGGGAAAAAAAGCAAATAACATATAAGGGAATCCCCATAAGGTTAACAGCTGATCTTTCAGCAGAAACTCTGCAAACCAGAAGGGTGTGCCAGGACATATTTACAGTGATGAAGGAGAAAAATCTAGAACCAAGATTACTCTACCCAGCAAGGATCACATTCAGATTTGACAGAGAAATTAAAACCTTTACAGACAAGCAAAAGCTAAGATAATTCAGCACCACCAAACCAGCTTCAAAACAAATGCTCAAGGAACTTCTCTAGGCAGGAAACACAACAGAAGGAAAAGACCTACAATAATAAACCCAAAACAATTAAGAAAATGGTAATAGGAACATACATATCGATAATTACCTTAAAGGTAAATGGATTAAATGCTCCAACCAAAAGACATAGACTGGCTGAATGGATACAAAAACAAGACCCATATATATGCTGTCTACAAGAGACCCACCTCAGACCTAGGGAAACATACAGAATGAAAATGAGGGGAGGGAAAAAGATATTCCATGCAAATGGAAATCAAAAGAAAGCTGGAGTAGCAATTCTTATACCAGGCAAGATAGACTTTAAAACAAAGACTATTACAAGAGACAAAGAAGGACACTACATAATGATCAAGGGATTATTCCAAGAAGAAGATATAACAATTGTAAATATTTATGCACCCAACATAGGAGCACCTCAATACATAAGGCAAATAATAACAGCCATAAAAGGGGAAATCGACAGTAACATAATCATAGTAGGGGACTTTAACACACCACTTTCACCAGTGGACAGATCATCCAAAATCAAAATAAATAAGGAAACACAAGCTTTAAATGATACATTAAACAAGATGGACTTAATTGATATTTATAGGACATTCCATCCAAAAACAACAGAATAAATTTTCTTCTCAAGTACTCATGGAACATTCTCCAGGATAGATCATATTTTGGGTCACAAATCAAGCTTTGGTAAATTTAAGAAAATTGAAATTGTATCAAGTATCTTTTCTGATGACAATGCTTTGAGACTAGATATCAATTACAGGAAAAAATATGTAAGAAATAGAAACACATGGAGGCTAAACAGCACACTACTAAATAACCAAGAGATCACTGAAGAAATCAAAAAGGAAATCAAAAAATACCTAGAAAAAAATGACAATGAAAACACGACGACCCAAAACTGATGGGATGCAGCCAAAGCAGTTCTAAGAGGGAAGTTTATAGGAACACAATCCTACCTTAAGAAACAAGGAACATCTCAAACAACCTAAACTTACACCTAAAACAATTAGAGAAAGAAGAACAAAAAAACCCCAAAGTTAGCAGGAGGAACGAAATCATAAAGATCAGATCAGAAATAAATGAAAAAGAAAAGAAGGAAATGATAGCAAAGATCAATAAAACTAAAAGCTGGTTCTTTGAGAAGATAAACCAAATTGATAAACCATTAGCCAGACTCATCAAGAAAAAAAGGGAGAAGACTCAAATCAATACAATTAGAAATGAAAAAGGAGAAGTAACAACTGACACTGCAGAAATACAAAGGATCATGAGAGATTACTATAAGCAACTATATGCCAATAAAATGGACAACCTGGAAAAAATGTACAAATTCTTAGAAATGCACAACCTTCCGAGACTGAACCAGGAAAAAATAGAAAATATGAACAGACAAATCACGAGCACTGAAATTGAAACTGTGATTAAAAATCTTCCAACAAACAAATGCCCAGGACCAGATGGCTTCACAGGCAACTTTTATCATTTAGAGAAGAGCTAACACCTATCCTTCTCAAACTCTTCCAAAATATAGCAGAGGGAGGAAAACTCCCAAAATCATTCTACGAGGCCACCATCACCCTGATACCAAAACCAGACAAAGATGTCACAAAGAAAGAAAACTACAGGCCAATATCACTGATGAACATAGATGCAAAAATCCTCAACAAAATACTAGCAAACAGAATCTAATAGCACATTAAAAGGATCATACACTATGATCAAGTGGCATTTATCCCACGAATGCAAGGATTCTTCAATATATGCAAATCAATCAACATGATACACCATATTAAAATATTGAAGGAGAAAAACCATATGATCATCTCAATAGATGCAGAGAAAGCTTTCGGCAAAATTCAACACGAATTTATGATAAAAACCCTCCAGAAAGTAGGCATAGAGGGAACTTTCCTCAACATACTAAAGGCCATATATGACAAACCCACAGCCAGCATTATCCTTAATGCTGAAAAACTGAAACCATTTCCACTAAGATCAGGAACAAGACAAGGTTGCCCACTCTCACCACTATTATTCAACATAGTTTTGGAAGTGTTAGCCAAGTTTTGGAAGTGTTAGCCACAGCAATCACAGAAGAAAAAGAAATAAAAGGAATTCAAATCGGAAAAGAAGAAGTAAAGCTCTCACTGTGTGCAGATGACATGATACTATACATAGAGAACCCTAAAGATGCTACCAAAAAACTACTAGAGCTAATCAATGAATTTGGTAAAGTAGCAGGATACAAAATTAATGCACAGAAATCTCTTGCATTCCTATACACTAATGATGAAAAATCTGAAAGTGAAATTAAGAAAACACTCCCATTTACCATTGAAACAAAAAGAATAAAATATTTAGGGATAAACCTACCTAAGGAGACAAAAGACTTGTAAGCAGAAAATTATATGACACTGATGAAAGAAATTAAGGATGATTCAAATAGATGGAGAGATATACCATGTTCTTGGATTGGAAGATAAACACTGTGAAAATAATTCTACTACCCAAAGCAATCTACAGATACAATGCAATCCCTATCAAACTACCACTGGCATTTTTCACATAACTAGAACAAAAAATTTCACAATTTGTATGGAAACACAAAAGACCCCGAATAGCCAAAGCAATCTTGAGAAAGAAAAACAGAGCTGCAGGAATCAGGCTCCTTGACTTCAGACTATACTGCAAAGCTACAGTAATCAAGAGAGTATGGTACTGGCACAGAAACAGAAATATAGATCAATGAAACAGGATAGAAAGCCCAGAGATAAATCCATGCACATATGGTCACCTTATCTTTGATAAAGGAGGCAAGAATGTACAGTGCAGAACAGACAGCCTCTTCAATAAGTGGTGCTGTGAAAACTGGATAGCTACATGTAAAAGAATGAAATTAGAACACTCCCTAACACCATATACAAAAATAAACTCAAAATTGATTAAAAACCTAAAAGTAAGACCAGACGCTATAAAATTCTTAGAGGAAAAAATAGGAAGAACACTCTTTGAGATAAATCACAGCAAGATCTTTTTTGAACCACCTCCTAGAGTAATGGAAATAAAAACAAAAATAAACAAATGGGACCTAATTAAAGTTAAAAGCTTTTGCACAGCAAAGGAAACTATAAACAAGATGAAAAGACCCTCAGAATGGGAGAAAATATTTGCAAACGAATCAAAGGACAAAGGATTGATATCCAAAATATATAACCAGCTCATGCAGCTCAATATTACAAAAAACAAATAACCCAATCATAAAATGGGCAGAAGACCTAAATAGACATTTTTCCAAAGAAGACATTCAGATGGCCAAGAGCCACATGAAAAGCTGCTCAACATCACTAAGTATTAGTGAAATGCATATCAAAACTACAATGAGGCATCACCTCACAATGGTTAGAATGGGCATCGTCAGAAAATCTGCAAACAACAAATGCTGGAGAGGGTGTGGAGAAAAGGGAACCCTCTTGCACTGTTGGTGGGAATGTAAATTGATACAGCCACTATGGAGAACAGTATGGAGGTTCCTTAAAAAACTAAAAATAGAATTACCATATGACCCAACAATCCCACTAGTGGGCATATACCCAGAGAAAACCATAATTCAAAAAGACACATGCACCCCAATGTTCATTGCAGCACTATTTACAATAGCCAAGTCATGGAAGCATCCTAAATGCCCATCGACAGATGAATGGATAAAGAAGAGGTGGTTCATATATACAATGGGATATTACTCAGCCATAAAAAGGATGAAATTAGGCCATTTGTAGAGACGTGGATGGACCTAGAGACTGTCATACAGCGTGAAGTAAGTTAGAAGGAGAAAAACAAATATTGTATATTAACACATATATTTGGAATCTAGAAAAATGGTACAAATGAACGGGTTTGCAAGGCAGAAGTAGAGACACAGATGTAGAGAACAAACGTATGGACACCAAGCGGGGAAAGCGGCGGGTGGTGGGGGTGGTGGTGTGATGAATTGGGAGATTGGGATTGACATGTATACACTGATGTGTATAAAATGGATGACTAATAAGTACCTGCTGTATAAACATAAATAAATAAAATTCAAAAAAAATGTACACAAAGATTCAACACCATAAATGTACTCTTTCCAGCTTTCTCTCTCTCCACACTTGCCCTGAATTGTCCCTGTATTTTCCTGACCTTACATTCTGCTCCACCTGTTCCCTCTGCTTGGGGACATATCTACCTATCAAATGCCCATCCACTCTGCATGAGTGAATGTCCTTCAGTGTAATGTGAATACACAGATCCCCTGATGGCAGGGGAGGTAAACAGCCTTGATAGCTCCTGGATATCAGTCTAATAGATTTTGAATGATGTTCTCTCACTGAAGAGACTCTATACAGCACAACTTCAAGTCAGAAACCAGAGGACTGAAGATGCCTACTGATCAAGAAAAGTTATCCCATATTCTGGGCCCGTGATGCCTACTCCAGGTGGACTAAGATAAGAGTTGATTCCCAGGCATAGCCCTTTCCTGATAGGTGCTTCCATTTATGAAGTCCTATGGGTGAGCTATCACCAAAATACCTTCTGAATGCTTCCTCTCATCATCTCCACTGTATCTGGGTACCACCTACACTTCCCCAGCCTCTACCATCTTAGTCCTAGCCACCATCAGCTCCTACCCGAACTTATCTGAACTACTGCAGCAGCCTCCCTGCTAGTCCCTCTTCTTCCATTATAATCCCCCAGCCCACTTAATTCCACACAAAAGAATCAGAATAATTAAAACCTACTTATGGCTTCCCATTGCACTGATCATGAATCTAATGATAACTCTCATGATCTAGCTTCTGCCAGTTTCTCTGATTTCATCTTATACTTCCCTCCCTCTGCCCACTATCCTCCAGCCACACTGGCCTGTTCCTCATCATTGCAAGCTCTCTTTTTTTGTGGACTTCGCACTCACAGTATCTTCTGCTGGGAACACATTCCTCTTGCAGCTTCACCTGGTTGGTCACTTCTCAGCAAACAAGGCTCAACTCAAAGGTCACCTCTCAGAGAACTTCCCTGGCCCTGCTAGCTAATGCTCCTCTCTCTCACCATATCAGACCATTTTCTTCAGACCACTTAACCTTATTTGAAATTAATTTATTTTAATTGAGCACATCATTAGATATCAAGAAATTTCTGTTAAATGAATGATTTAGCATAGTGATTAAGACTCAAGCTCTGGAGCCAGTCTTCTTGAGTGAGTCTCAGCTCTGACATTTGGCATCTATGTATCTGTGGGCAAGACACTTATTCTTTTTGTGACTCAGTTTCCTCATCTGTAAAATGGGGATACTAATAGCACATACTTTATAAGGCTGTTGTCAAGATTAAATAATTTCATGCATGCGATAGAGAGGAACAGTACATATGTGGAACATCATATCCACTCAGAAAAGTCAGCTCACAATTTAAAGAATTACATTTAAATTTCTAACCATGATTCAAGCTGAAAAACATTTCAGTAACTACATAAGTTTATAAAGTGCTTAAGGTTTTAGGTGGAACCAAAACACTTAGTGATCATTATATGTAAAATTTTAGGCCCCTGAATTGTTAACACAAGCTGTTGTTCAGGATTCTAACTTTTTCTTCATTAATTCATTCATTTATCCAAGAAAATTTTACAGAATTATTATATGTAATAGTTTGCGCTAGGTTCTAAAATGGATGGATTGCCCATAGAGTTGAGAACAGATGTAAACAGCATTTACAGTACAATGAATGACAAAAGCTATGAATCCAGAACCATGGGAACACTGAAGAGGGAGCATGGAGAAAGAAGCACCTATCCCAACTCTCCTTGGGAGTGGGGATGGGTGGCCAGGAAATGTTCGTGACCCTTGCAAGGTAGGCTCTAGCCTTGGGCTGCTTGATATTTTTTGAGCACCTGTGGATTCCCCACTGTGGGCAATATCACAACACAGGGAACATGCAGTCACTTCATGAGTGCATAACCAGGAAAGAATGCAGGGACGTTTGTTCTACCCAGCAGCATGTGAATAAATATGCCACACATATGTATTTACACAAATGCAGAATTATAAGCTTGCTCCAGAGAGGGAAGGAGAAGAGTGTTGAAACCTGATGGCATATCAAGCATTTCCTGAGGGATGTTGTCTGTCAGTCTGTTTGTGCTGGCGGATTGGAAATCACATGTGGCTTTCAGTTGTAGAGAAGAAAAAGTATTTGCATATAAAAATGGGATTTTTTTTTTGTATAATGCTTAACACGAGCCACTTAAGCAATCATATAATATTTCTGGGCAAGTATTTGAGCACAAGTTTCTGGAAGAGCCTCTGAAGGCCATCTTCTTGGATTTCCCTTTCTTTCCTGGCCCTGGCTCTCTGTCAGGGATGGGGTTTGTTCTAGCTGGACATCCCCTTCCCATTTCCCTATTGCAGGGAGATGATAAGAGTATGAAATGTATTTTTACTGCTTTCCTTTTAATGAATGCCAAATCTTCCTTCAAGAAAGGTGCATAGGAAGCTAAATTCTAAGATTCATTCCATGAATAAAAAGCTCTGAAGTTGATTTTTTAAATGGGGGGTGGGGGATATGTGAAAAGGGCACTAAAGTAGTGTAATGGGAAAAGCCAGATTCACTGTTTATCCAAACCTGTCCTAATTGAAAAGTAAATAAAGCTTTAGAAGAGGAAATGATCCAGCAATTTGACTGAGTGTATTAGTTTTGGAGACAATTAGACCTAGATCTGAAGGCTGCCCCCGCTATGTACTAATTGTGTTACCTCAGTGGCACAACCTGTCAGGAGTCCTCAGTACTCATCTTCTTCTCTTCCTGGACACATAACCAGATCACATTTCCCAGGCTCCCTTGCACTTAGGTGGGGGTCACATGACTGAGATCTTCCCAGTGATGACCTCTACCCTGCCTCATGGCCTAACTACATTGGAATGCAAATGAGATAAAAATGAAGTTTTGAGGTTGATGTAGCAGCTAATCTACTCTTCCACATTTAATAAGATGACTAACCTCTGCTTTAGTTTCACCTGTAAAGTGGGGCTAGCACACCTACCTTTTAAGGTTGATATGAGGACCCTCCGGTGGTTCCTTTTACTTGTCTTCCAGTTACTTTCCTCCTCTTTCATGTACTTATATTTTTCCTCATTACGGTAAAAAGAAAATATTCTAGTTCTCATTCTCTGATACAAATTCTGCATGCTAGTTAGAGAAAAATTGTAGAAAAAGAACCAAGACTCTAAATAAGCCATTCCTAGGATGGCGTGACAAACTGCTGTGCATTCTTAATTCACTGTAAGATAGATGCTGGGACCCTTTGGGGTTACCCTCTGAGCAGAGTCACATTAACAGAAAAAACCCTAAAGAGGACTCTAGAAGCTCTGAAGGTTGATATTGGTCCTTACTACTCTTCTCAAAGGGGATGCCATAGGGATTTTACACAAGCATGCTGAACAAAGTATCTTAGAAATACTTTCTAGACATCAGACTCTCTCCTCCAGTTTCACACTCATGGTAACTACTAAAAACCTCCCCCATAGCTCGTCTACTTGGTTTCCTTTCCATCAGAGTCAACATCACCTTCACTCTCTCCTCCTGCTCATTGCTGTCTCCCTGCTGGAGAAAAGTGATGGAATTTCTGGCCCCACCCACTGCCAGAACAGTGCACACACTGACAGGAGCCTCAGGCCCTGCCTCCTACTTCTTGGAGGAAGGTGCACACCCCTTGCAAGTGTGGTTCTAATTTCCTCCAACAGCTTCTCTTGTAAACCATGCTCATAGAACGTTTTCAGTGAATAAAGTTCTCCACCTTGTTATATGATTTGACCTAATAATGACTTATGTGATCCGAGAAGGGAAAAATCAGAATAGGAATATTCAAATCTTCATTCTGACAATAAGCAGAATGAATAGGTTTCCATAGTCAAAGCAAAGCTGATAATTCATTACAAGAGAAAGAATGACCAATGAAGCTGGCCTGGGAGGCTTAGGTGAACAACGCTAATCCTTGACCTCTCTGAGGCGTGGGCAGTGCCGCAGGTGGGGAGGAATAGTGCAGTCCAGATGTGCTCTGATTTAATTCATACAGGGAGAAGCCTCTCTTGTTAATAACACCCCTTACTTCTGGCTTCTCATTATTATTATTTCCTAACAATGGTACCTGAAACAGCCACATTTATTATATAATAATATAATATACCTTTATATTAATATATAAGGATAAGCACTGTGAAAATGCCATTTTATCTATGAGAGGTAAATATAACAATGACTGATATTACTTCAGACTAACCTTCAGGCATATTTATTCAGTCAGTGAGGGCTTGGGACCCTGGGTGACTAAACTCAGTGGAAAATAGGATGAACAAACAACTTGGGGCCCTCGTGGAGTAGGCAGCCAGGAGCGACCCAATATTCTGCAATCTTTCATACCACCGAACTCAGGGTTGTTAAGAATTGTGAAGAGTCTGAGATTTTGCCCTACTTGTAAGCTATCAAGAGACATGTGATTCCTGAGTGAGAGACAAAGGACTTTTTGACTCATGAAACAGCAGGAGCTGTTGGGTTTGCATTGTTTCTTCTTGTCACCCAGGTCTCATGGGGACAATACACATGCAAGTGGGTTTTGGTCATATCTGAGTGAACCTGAAGTTAACAAATTCCAATCTTTTGTAATAAGTTGTAAGCAAACCTGTCTAAACTTTGCCCCAAGGAGATATTATCTTTATTATCCTGGACAGCAGACAAATCTGTTCTCTTCTTTGGAGTGAGACACTAGCTGTACCCTTCAAAGCTGTTCACTGACATCCTTGAAAAGATAGCCTAGAACAAAAGATGGTCAATGTTTCTGTTTGCCAGATGTGCAGAAATTCCAGAGGTCCATGGAGAATTATTTCCTAACAATGGTGGCAATGTGTACTAGAAACAAGGCACATGGAGAGTAGGTGAATCAACCTCTGGCCAAATCCAGCTCCACCATTATTATTTAGCATCTTTCAAGGAAATTACTTAAATTCCCAGAATTTCAGTTTCCTCATCTATGAAATAGAGAGGATATTATCTATCATATAGAGATACTATAAGAATTAAATAAGTTTGTCTGCAAAGTACATGGTAACTATGATTACATATGTATATTAAATGGGTAATATATAATATTTTAAATATAATATTTTAAATTTTAAATATAATGCCATATATTACTTTATTTTGCACTTCTTTTTAACATAGATTACATTTTTGTTTTGGATAATAAATCTAGTTAGCTTTGACCTGTTATTTAACTTGTTTATATTGAACCCCGTAAAGACCCCTGGACAAGAAGACAGGGTGCCTGGGTTCCGAGTATACCACAAACCAGCTGTATAGCTTCAGTGAGTCACTGAAGCTCATTGGTTAAAGGAGGAGTTTGGACAGAAATGAATGCCAGGCCTTAGCAATGGGTAGTGACTGCCTGGAGAGTGGTGCTGAGAAAAATTGTGAGCCAGTAGCTAGGCTCAGTGGGGAAGCATGCCCTTGATGAGCTACCATATCTTCAATGTGTAGCCACATCTTTGAGGTGCAGGCCTGGGCTGGAGGGGGTGGAAATGTGGTAGCATCCTTGCCTTTGCTTTGTATCTAACAGTTGCTAAGTTACTACATGTTGATTCATTAAGTGATGAATTGAATAACAAAGTTTCTGGAATTCAGTGTCAAGGATGAAAAACGTGGAGTCATGAATGATGGTCAGGGGAGGAGAGTGGCAAAGAACCACTTTACAATTTCATTTTGGGACGAGGAGAGGTCTTTTTTTAGTTAGGTCATGACCTCTAAGCCAGGTTAAGTACTTGTGGAAATTCCCAACTGTTATCAAGCTGTATGTGGAGCCCAGCCGGCTTTATTTCAAATGACCTGGTATGTTGATGCTGCCTCTGGTTTCTCCTGGGTTCCAAATTACTGCTATGAAACAGCTGCTCAAGCCGTTTAATGGCCACAATTAAACAGTCCCAGAGGCTGACCTTTAGACATGGCAGTGGTTAATTGAGCCAAATGCCCTGGGGTCTGCCATCTTCGGCAAAGCCTTGCAAGTCCAATGTGGCTCGATCTTTTGTTTGGTTTCCCAGTATATCTTTCAAGGGGAAATCTTACTTCCAATCACACTAGTAGAAATGGCAAAAACCTAGGGATGAGACAAGACTGCTGAGGAAGTTCCAAGGTCTTTGTAACAAAAAAAATCTTGGAAATGGCAAGTTTGAATTTCTCTCAAAATTATCTGGCCTTATTAAATCCTTTAATGAGTAGAACCAAGCTTTTGCTGGAAAAAGGGAGAGAATTAGTGACTAGAACTTAGTGTTTTCATCAATAATTCAATTAACATTCAATTAATATTGAATGAATGACCAGTAAATAGCAGAGTGCTTCAGATATGAGGAGATAGCCTTGGAAAATGGGCTAGAATGTCAGTCCATAAGAACAAAGATAGTTTTTTTTAGTTCACTGCATTTCCCAAATGCCTAGAATGCTGCCTCATGTATAATTGATGATCAGTTAATAATTTTTGAATACATGAGTGGACAAAAGCTCTACCTTCATTGAGCTCACAATCTAGTAAGTACATGAACAAGATGTTTATCGTTCGTGATGAGTTCTGTGAAGGAAAGAAGTGTTATGATGTCATGTGATAGAGACTGAACTGGGAGGGCAAATGGTGAGAGATTCAGGAAAGCCTCTCTGAAAGTTGTATTTGAGCTGAGAGACACATGACAAGGAGGACCCCTCTGTGAGAAGACTGTGGGGTTGGAGAGGAGATTTCCAAGCAGACAACAGCCATAGGTAAAGTCCCTGAGGAAGGAAATACATGTGTGTTACAGAAACAGGAGGGTGAATGTGAAGAGAGACTATTAGCGAGGTCGGGAGTGGTGAAAGATTTAATCTCAGTGGCGGGAAGGAGCACATGAAATAGAGTATCCTAATCATGTTAGGTTGTACTTGATGTATTAGTCTGCCAGGGCTGTGAACAACTTACATCAAACCAGATGGCTTAAAACAACAGAAATCCATTTTCTCACAATTCTGGAGGCCAGAAGTCTGAAATCAAGGTGTTGGCAGGGTTGGTTCATTCTGGAGGCTCTGAGGGAAAATCTGTCCTGTACCTCTGTCCTAGCTTCTAGTGGCTTTTGGTAATCCTTGGTGTCCTTTGCTTTGCACACACATCACTCCAGTCTCTGCCTCTATCTTCATACAGTCTTCTCCATGTTTCTTCTCTCTCTGTCTTCTCCTCATCTTGTAGGATATTTGTCATTGGATTTATGGTCCACCTGGATAATCAGATAATCTAGGATGATCTCATCTAGATATTCTTAACTTAATTACATCTACAAAGACCTTTCTTCCAAATAAATTTATATTCACAAGTTCTCAGGAGACATATTTTGTGGGAGGGGAGCACCATTCAACCTGCTACACTCTATTTGCAATGGAAAGCCATTAGAGAGTGTTATGCAGAGGAGTGACAAAAGATTTATACCTTTCTGGGTGAGAAGGCTAGAAGATCCTGGCAGTGAAAGATGAGGTGCTTGGAGATTGTCCCTTCTATGTGGAAGCAGGAGTGGCTGGAAAGTCTGAGTTGAGAGCTGGGCCAGGGTGTTAGTGTCAAGGCAATGTGAGAGGCATGTCTGGGTTGAAATGGGGGCAGTGGCACCCAGGCAGCATCTCAGGCCCAGATATAGCTGGTCTAACATTACACAGATGTCAGGTCTTTGGCTGGAAATCAGTCAGGCCTTCTTCTTTTTATGCTCCTTATTGCCCCACTCATGGGCCCCAGCAGGCCTCCTTTTCCTCTGGGTGAGGTTGCACTGAGCACTCAAACTTGCTGCTTTTCTGCCCCACACATATTAGGGCCTGCCCCTTCCTACACCGAATTTCCATCAATCTCAATGCTCCACCACAAAAGACTGTAGAACTCTGGCTTCTTTTTGTACCACATTGCCCTTCTGGTAGGCTTTGGAGTCTCCTGTGTTCATTGCCTGTCTGCCACAAGCTGAGATTGCCATAGACAGGATAAAAGGCCCCCCTTTTTTCTAACTAAAAATTAGATCTTGGCTAGGAGTTTTTACTTTCCCCCTGTGGAAGCATTTCCAATAGTACCCATGGGTAGCTTCCTTCAGAAGAGGAAGGAAAAAAAACCTTACCCATTAAGTAAATAGTATGGACCAAAACTTGTCTTTCACAATTTGCAAGCCTTTTCCAGAGGCATGGAAACAAAGGTGGGATTTATAACTGGGAATTAAATGTGGAATTGAAGCATTTATTTTCTTTCTTTTTTTAAATAGAAGTTCTATATTTTAATATAGTCTAACTTATTTTTTTATGCTTAGTATTATTTTGGGGTCCTGTTTAAGAATTTTACCTACTCCAAGGACACAAAGATATTCTGTTTTTGTACAGTTTTGAAAGTTAGGTTTTCCTTCCAGTTTAATTGAGATATAATTGACATACAGCACTGTATGAGTTTAAGGTGTACAGCATAATGGTTTGACTTAATACATCATGAAATGATTACTACAATAAGTTTAGTTAGCATTCATCATCTCAAATAAATATCAAAAAAAAAAACAAAGTAAAAAAAAAAAATGTGTTTTTCTTGTGATGAGAATTCTTAGGATCTCCTCCCTTAACAACTTTCACATACACCACATAGCAGTGTCTGAAATAGTTTTCTTTGGAAGCCTAAATTGAAAAGTCTTAAGTAGGGCTACTGAGACTGACTCCTTGTCAGTCCAGCTGTGTAATTTGTGGGAGAGAAAGAGCAACCTTTTGTGGTGTAGCAAGAGTCTCAGTGCTCTGGGGAAATATGGACTTTTTCTGAAATTATGATTTTTCCCTATTTGCAGATTCCTTACATGGTGCAGAGGAGTCCTCAAATGATGAGTACTTTTGTTTTAACTCTTTTTCAGTTGCAAGTAATAGAAAAAACTAGTCAAATAAGGAATTTAATGAGTAATGTAATTGTAGAGCTGAAGCAGTACAAGGTCCCAGGTGCTCAAACGTGGGGTCTGGCATATAATTTCTTTCTGTTAGTTTCACTCTCTCTATGCCGATCATACTTGGACAATTCTCACTTCATGGTGACAACCAGGACACCAGACCTCCCACTCCACAGCAGTGTCATTCCTTCAGACTGACTCATCCTGGACCATTACTTCTGTCTAGAGGATGGCAGTGTTGACTGGCTGGGCTAGAGTCTCCCGGCCTCCCCTGGAGCTGTGAGTGATGTCAGCACTGTAGGAAATGCATAGACTAAGAGGCAGGAAGAGTGATTTCTCAGAAGGAAATCAGGGTGCTGTTAATAGAATGAGGGAATGAAAATGATGAAGCAAAATACCAACAATAGCAGCAGGCAAGTGTCCGTTCACTAGCTGGGTGACCTTGGGCAAACTGTCCAGACCTTGTTCCTGTTTCTTCATCTCTAAAGTGGACATAATGATATGTGTACCTTCTTTGCAGAGTAATTAAGAAGATTAAGTCAATAACTATGAAGCACATAGAACAGTGTTTGGCCACATCTGCATTAGCTTTATGATTCACTTATTTATTTTTAATGGGAACATTGTCCCTGCTGAGTTTTACATAGACAAAAGTCAAGCTATTTATTTTACTGAGCAGATCTGAGCCAGAAAGATATTGGAATTCGTATCGATGTACACAGAACTAGGGAGCAAACAGAAATTTCAAAAGGGAGATGAAATATATCCTGATTCCTACCACTTATTACCATGTCCATTGCTGCCCCCTTTTTCAAACCACATAATCACTCAGTGGATTTCTGAAGCATCCTCTTCTCTGATCTCCTGGCTCTGCTCTTAACTCCTCACAGTCCAATCCCCACATCACAGACCAAGTAATATTTCTAAGGTATATATCTCTAGCTGAGTATCTTCCAGCGGTTCCCCAATAGAAACCAGAATGCATGAACCTCAGTTCCTAATTTGCATGGCCTGGCCCATTTCTACCTCTATAACACTGCTTTGCTGTGCCCACGGTCCTTCACTTTGCAGCCTCCTTCTGTGTCTCACACGTGCCAAGCTCATTCTCATCTCTTTTTAAAATGCTCTTTCCTTAGATCTTCAAGTGACTGTTTCTGTACCACCATTCTGATCTCAAACTGAATGCCAGCTCCATGAAGATACTTTCCTGATCAGCAAAGTATTTTTCCTCCCTGCTTCAGTAATTGTCTATATTATTTTACTTCTTCTGTACCTCTTAATACTTGAATTTGTCTTATTTACTTTTTGAATCCTTCTTCCAGAACAAAATTTTTGAAGAGGTGAAAAGGTAGTGAAGAATTACCTAAGACAGGTATAGAGAATGAGCTTCATGTTTGGGGCTGCTTTCCTGGGACATTTGCTCATACCTGAGAAGCCAGCTGAGAGTTTGAGAGGTTCAACAAAAACTCTGCCAGTCTGTGAGTCACAGAAACAGAGAGAATCCCCTTGCTTTGTGTTGGAGTTCTGAAGACTGCACAACAGGAGTAAGTGTGAAGTGGAAAAGACAACAGTTCAGCTTTAAGACATCTTTATCACTGAAATTGAATTGAGGTCATTGTTAGTGCCTCTAAGTGTTCTGTAGACACAAATGTAAATCTGATCTAGAGAAAGATATTATCCTAGGCTTCAAAATATTTCTCTGAACAATTTTTTTGGATACAATTTCAATCATCAATAAAAAGTAACCAGGGACATAAAGAGACATGATAACAAGAATGAAAATCAATAAGGAAAAACAGACAATAGGAATAGATTCACAAGAGTTCCAGATATCTGAGTATGAGACACAAATTTTAAAATAACTTTTCTATGTTCAAAGACATAAGAAAAGATTAAAAACTTCACTAGAGAATGGGAAACTCTTAAAAAAAGAAACAAAACTAAAAATTAAAGTACTTAAAATTAAGAATTCAATGATTAGATTTAACAGCAGATTCAGCTAGAGGGAGAATTAGTGGACTGGAATATATGGCAGAAGAAAATGAGAGAAAAATGGAAGGAAAATACAATGACAAAAGTAAGAGGCATAGAGGTTTAACTGAGTAGGCGTAATATAATGCAGATGGAAGTCCCTGGAAGAGAGGAAATATAATGGACCAACACTTCTCACCTTAATTACTGGGTCTCTCTGCTGTCAGGTTGGTTCCTACTTCCATCCATAACACTGCCAGAGTGAGGATTTTAAAGTAATACCTTAGTGTTTAAGAATATTGATTTTAAATTTTGTCTTCATCGCTAATTAAATGTATAACTTTGGTCAGGATCTTTAATCTCTTTGAGCATCAATTTACTCTTCTGTGGTTATAATTACATCTAGCTCCCAGGCTTATTTTAAGAATTTAGGTAAGCTTATACATCTATACTTATCTATGTGTATAGCTATCTACATATCCATGTAGGTAGATAAATATAGATATGTAGTATTTGGCATAATAAATAGTAAATAGGGGCTTCCCTGGTGGCGCAGTGGTTGAGAGTCTGCCTGCCAATGCGGGGGACGCGGGTTCGAGCCCTGGTCTGGGGGGATCCCACATGCCGCGGAGTGGCTGGGCCCGTGAGCCACAGTTGCTGAGCCTGCGCATCTGGAGCCTGTGCTCCGCAACAGGAGAGGCCGTGATAGTGGGAGGCCCGCGCACCGCGATGAAGAGTGGCCCCCACTTGCCGCAACTAGAGAAGGCCCTGGCACGGAAGCGAGGACCCAACACAGCCATAAATAAATAAATTAATTAATTAAAAAAAAAAAAAAAAAGTAAATAAATAAATAAATAAATAAATAAATAGCAGCAGGTTATAGTTTGCTATTATTCATATCTAAACCCCTGCTTTCACCCAACTTCTGGTCCATGACAAGCTGCTTTACATCTAGGGTATTTATATATATATATATATATATGTGTGTGTGTGTGTGTGTGTGTGTGTAATTATATATATATATATATATATATATATATATATATATATATATATATATATAATTTTTTATGGAAAATTTTTTATTTCTTCACCTCAACCCTCAAATTTTATGTCAACCAGGGCCCCTTTCTCTATATTGGTGGTTCTCAATCTTGTCTGTAATCAAGCTCATCTGTGTTTTATATAAATACAGGTGCCAAGGTTCTACCTAGAAATTTGATTCAGAACATTTGGATATTTACTTTTTACAAAAAATTTCCCCATGCATGTCTGAATGATAATCCAAATTATCTACTGTGCCCTATAGAGTTTCTTTGGGGGCACAGTTTCTTTGGGTGGTCTCAAACTGTGCTTGTTTTCCTCCAGCACCAGTAGAGATCCAAGTCACATTTACAGCCTTGGTTTTCTCTGTGATCTTTCTCCCGAGTTCCAATCTTACACTCACAGCTGCCTTACATGCTCAGAAAAATGCTCACACGTTACATGAAATCTCCCCTCCATCTAATCTTCTCTTTCTTCTGTATTCTCAGTGTCAATAAATGGCACTATAATCCATCCAGTAAGTTAACAATTTAGACTTGAATGTTATTCACAATGTAATGTAATTCATAAGTAACAATAACTTCACAGGAAATTTGTAACCTTTATGGGGAAAAAAATTCACCCATAATCTCACCTGTTATATGCTTTGTTCACAATGCTGTATACATTTTTTAAATTGAGAATTAGAGTGTTTCTATGCTTTCTTTCTAAAACAAGTCAATTCATTGCTTTTGAAAATGTCAGATTCCTAGGCCAAGTATATATAAAATTTTATATTTGATAAATGAGCCACTAAAATTAAGTTGGAGGTGATGGCTTATTCAATAACTGATGTTGGGATAAATGGTTAAGCATTTGGCAAAAATTTTAAACCATATTCCTCCCTTATACTCTATACTGTAAAAATATTTCAGATGAATTAAATATACAAACTTGACAAAATTCTAAAAATTAAATATAGCTGTTCTGGGCTGGGAAATTTCTTTAAAGAATGATACTAAATTCAAGAGTCTTAAGGTAAAGAGCAGATAAATTTGACCACATAAAAATTAAAACAAAACTTTTGTTTAATGAAAATCATTCAGCAATAAAACAACAATAGACTGGTAAATACTCAACATATATGACTATGCTCTTTAAGATAAAAAGAGCTCATATATGAAAAACATGTATATCACAATAGAAATGAGACAGGCTGGGACCTGGAATCCTTTGCTATAGTGCTGAAATGCTTGCACCTGGACACACCTCTCCTTGAGCAACAAAATACAAAGAAACTATATGGGACTAAAATTAACTATGTGCATGCGCAGTTGGGACAAATTCTGGACACAAGATTCAGAGACCAAAAAACCCAGCTGCCAAATTTGGAGAGCCTGGAGCAAAAGCAGGAGGTTGGGAGCAAAGGCACGGTACTGCGCATGCCCCCTGCACACAATGCTACCTAAAGGGTGGGCAAACCACCTAAGCCATCCCTCTGGCGTGACCCCTGGACACACTCCTACCCTCACCCCATATAAGGAACAAGCTTGCCCCCACTCAGGGAGTAAGCAAGCAAGGGAACCTGTTGTTTGTTCTTGCTATCCCCTGCTTCAGCAGGCACCCCAATAAAGCCTTGCCTGAATTTCTTGCCTCTGATCAATTTCTATTGATTAAGGAGGCCAGAACCCTGGTTGGTAACAGAAACATGTGAGGAGTAGAATATGCAAAATATATAGTCAGATAAGGAAATATATGCAAAATATATAGTCGGATAGGAAAAATATTACAAATGATGTAATATTTATTTATCAAATTGACAAAGATAAAAAAACGGGACAATAGCCCTGTGTATGAGCAACTGTCAATTGTTGTAATCTTTTGGTGGACATATAAACTGATACAACCTCTCTTAAGGGCAATTAGACATTACACATCAAAAGTTAAGACATATCAATCTTTGATCATGCAATTTTATTTATAAGAATTTACCTAAAAATAACTGGTTAAGTGAACAAAAATATATGCACAAGAATGTTGATCAAACTTAGCATTTTTTCATTGAAGTATAATTGATTTACAATTACTATATTAGCTTCAGGTGAACAACTTAGCAATTTAATATTTTTATAGATTATACTCCATTTAAAGTTATTACAAAATAATGGCTATATTTCTCTGTGCTATACAATATATCCTTGTTGCTTATTTATTTTACACATAGTAGTCATTGTCTCTTAACTTAAACTTAGCTTTTAATATCAAAATTATGAATAAATGTACTTCAATTAAAGATTAGAAAAATGTTTAAATTAAACAATATACAAGCAGGAATAATAATTTTATAGACATGAAAAGAATATAATAAAAGAAAAAAGCAAATAGTGGTGGTTTGATTCCTGTTTAGAAAATAATAACTGTGATATACTCTATAATGTTCCCAGTGGTTTCCTTTGTACAGCAGTGTTATGTAAAGATTTTATTGCATTCTACTGCAGTCTACATTTTCCTTATTTAGTCCAACGAACATGAATTATTTTATTATTAGAAAGCATAATAAATGTCTTTACCAGAAAAAATAAAGTTGAAGCTCATCTTGGAATCTAGATCTTATTTTTGTTGTAATGCTGGTAGTGGCAGCTAAAAATTTAGAATATTGTTCTATCAGACTGCCCTAAACATATGTGGAAAGGATAGAAAGGTGAAAACCCAGTTAAGCGTCAAAGATCCATTTACTTTTTGTGCTCACTCTCTAGAAAGAGAAAAGGCAAGGCAAATGCAAGATGAACTGATATATATATTGATTGTTTAATATGTGACAGGTATAGTGTTAGGTATCTGACATGCTTAGTCATTTGGTGGTAGGAATGTAGTCACATTTAGGAAATGGGCATTGCCTGCTACCCAAGCAGAAGGAATTAACTCAAAATCCAGAAATGATTTTCAGTAACTACCAACTGGAGTCAAAATAGAATCTCTGCAATCGAATTTTTAAAAAGGCTTATTATCATACTTATCTAAAGGTGGCATGTGTTTTAACTGGCAATTAAGGCATGCCTATGGGGCCTGGGGATGACATCTGGGAACACGGGCAGGTGGAATGCCAGTGAAAACCACTTGTTCTTTTAATCTGGACCCCAGGAATTGTGCAAGGTGTGTGTCAACTTCCTTAGGAGAATCCGAGTCCTTTAATTGTGTTTTAATCTAACCTGTTCACTTGACACATCTATTCTAATTGGTATTACTTTGCAAATTGCTAAAAATATGAAAATACTAGCGATTGCCTCTCATTAATATTCAGGAGCCTCCTGTGAGGGAGATAAAACTCAACAGCTGGCTTTTCCCCACCTAGGCTCACAAGAGAATTATCTAAGTTGCCTCACAAGTTATTCGGAGTTGTGAAGAAGACCCAAATATAAGATTTAGAATAATGCTTTTTTAACTTCAATGGCATCAACCACAGCAGACAGAATAGAGTTAGGTGAAAAGTTGACAAAAAATTTTTCTTTATTGAACTTGCCACCTCTTCTGACCTACCCCATCAGTTGTAGATGTGTTTTGGGCAGTAGCTTCCCCAGCATTTGAACACTAGAAGCCATAAAACCAAATGACCTGAACCAAAACAAAAGCTTCTTTGAATCTTGTCTTCAAATCTGCAAGTTGAGGGGAATAATAATACATACCTCACATGACTATAATGAGGATTAAATGAGATAATCAGGGAAAAGTAAATCAAAATTTAATTTCATTTTCTCCAATAATATTGGCAAAAATTTAAAAGACTAGGCAAATATGAGATTCTCAACACTCTTTTGAAAAACGTTTTCTTCCTCCTTCCCTACCTCCCTCTCTTCCTCATAGTTTACTTTGCTGCTTTTCAACAGTAGTTCTGAGTCAGATTATATTTGACCCTCTTTAAATTTTTTGAAGTCCCTTTTTGCCTACTGAGAAGAGCTAAGGTCCTTAATAAGGCGTTCAAGACCACCCATACTCTAGATGATCTGATTAAGGGATACATGATGAGCACAGAAAAGATTTCAGAGAAGTAATGAATAAATATATAGGCAAATGATACAATTTTTTGTAGGCATTTTGTTATCTATACAATGTTTACTCCTTCTGTATTCTGGGATCTCACTGCTGTAATTTGGTAAAACTCCATGCAACCTGTGATGGAGCCTGATTGAATTTCACAACCTTCTCACACAAGGCATTTCCTCTTATACCATAAGCTTTATATGGAATTGTCATCCACATCACTCTCCCTTGTTTATTCCACTACTATAGCCCATTTAATAATTATTATTAAAAGATAAATGCCTCATTAAAATCTAGGCATTTGATAATTGTTATTTGAGTAAAAACATCAGTATTAAAGCACTGTCTTATTTGTGTACTTATTTTGATGCATGACTATCTGGAATGGCAACACGTAAGAACTGTGAACTTTCTATGTGCCAGACTCTGTTCTAGAGTCTGAGTGACAATAGTGAATAAGATTTCTGCTTTTTTGTACTATTGTCTGCATTATTCTTTTTCCTTTCCTTTGGCAATCATGTTTTCCTGTGGGGGATGGAAATCTACTTTTAGACTACATGTTTGGGTAAATTTTTTCCATACTTGAATCTGGAAGGTGGGAGGCATTGAAATAGTATTGGACAATTGGGACATCATATGCCCCTAGGTGCAGTGATAGTCAAAGATGAGCATGGGACCCAAGCCAAGAAAATCAGGCCTAAACCCAGGATTTATAATGGAGATACAGGAAGGTTTTTTGCTTTTCCATTGGATTTGAACTTGGGGGGATTTAAGCCTGAAGCTGCCAATGGGCCACTAGGTGAAATTTGAGTATAAAGCCAACATGAAGGAGAGAAGAATGGCAAGATAGAGAGAACCTGCCCCCTAGTTACTGTATGAGGCCCTGAACCAAGTCACACCTGAAGCCAATAATGCCTCGGGGGTTTTCCATTAATGATCCAATAAATTTCCTTATTTGCTTAAGCAGATTTGTTATTTTTGTGTGTGATTTGATTCCCAGAGTTCCAATACTGGGACTAACTTAGATTTAACTTAGATTGTTAAAAGTAGTAGATTGTGCCATTTCTTTAAGCATCTGGCAAGGAATTAAAATTAGCTATAATTTTTCCAATGCCTATATTCACAAAAATCTAGGGAAATTGCCACGAATAGTTAAGAAAACCTTGAAAGAGTTTAAACTCTTAATCAAAAAGCTTTTTTTTTTTTTTAATGAAGGCAAATATTTATTGTTTCCTGTATGCAGAAGATGTGTCAAGTGCCTTTCAATGGAGATAGGCTCAGATATGCCTTTATAATCCAAAGAAACATCCTTTGGTTCTTACTGTGACCATAATAATCATTGGTATAAATGGTTAATGATTGCTCGTTGTCCTAATAATCTTTATTCCGATGTCATTAGTAAGGTGGTCCAACAAAAACAGGACAAATATTTAGGGATAGGTCCAGGCTGTAGAGTTGAGAGTGCTGTTTTCTTTTGACCACAGGCAAAATTCATCACTCACTCATCTTGAATGTTTGTTCCTACTCTGCACATGGAACATATTTAGTACCATTATCAAAGTAATCACCATCTGTATAATCAATACGAGATCATATTCACTCAGGGTGTTGAATGCTATCATTGCCTTCTGAGAACTTATGCTGTGTATGTAAAAAGCAATATCGTATACTGAGGATAATTTCAGTAAGCTGCACTAATGTAAATGGGCTAATATCTGTAGAAAAGTGTAGTCAAATGATACATCATATTAATAAAGAAATATTTAACTGTGTTCATCCTTTGTGATTATGATTAATGAGGTGACTTTCAGAATTTAAGACAGATGATCATTTAAGAGGGAGGACAATTATAACATCACTCTCTTCTAAGGATGATTTTGAAAGGTATTTGGGGAAGGGGATGAAAGCTAATAAGAATATAATTTTAATAATCGAGTCTAAGATGACTGAGGCCCCATCCGGTGTACCTACCAAGTATTTAGGTGGCGTCTAAAGCCACAACTTGTTTAAATAATTTGACAAAATTGAAAAACTTGATCCAAAATATGTGCCCACTTAGGAAAGGCGCTTCAAAACAGTGGAAGAGTAAGACGTGGAGATCACCTTCCTCCCCACAAATACATCACAAATAAATACGTCTACATGTGGAACAACTCCTACAGGACACCTACTGAATGTGACAGAAGACCTCAGACTTCCCAAAAGGCAAGAAACTCCCACATACCTAGGTAGGGCAAAAGAAAAAAGAAAAAACATAGACAAAAGAATAGTGATGGGACCTGCATCATTAGGAGGGAGCTGTGAAGGAGGAAAAGTTTCCAAACACTAGTAAGCCCCTTCACTGGCAGAGACGGGGTTGTGAGGGGGTGGGTGGGGAGGGGGGAAGCTTCGGAGCCATGGAGGAGAGCGCAGCCACAGGGGTGCAGAGGGCAAGGTGGAGAGATTCCCGCACAGAGGATCAGTGCCGACCTGCACTCCCCAGCCCGAGAGGCTTGTGTGCTCACCCGCCAGGGTGGGTGGGGCCTGGGAGCTGAGGCTCAGTCTTCGGAGGTCAGATCCCAGGCAGAGGACTGGGGTTGGCTGCGTGAACACAGACTGAAGGGAGCTAGTGTGCCACAGCTAGCCAGGAGGGAGTCAGGAAAAAGTCTGGAACTGCCTAAGAGGCAAGGGACTATTGTTTCAGGGTGCGAAGAGAGGGGATTCAGAGCACTGCCTAAACGAGCTCCAGAGATGGGCATGAGCTGCAGCTATCAGCCCGGACACCAGAGACAGGCATGACACTCTAAGGCTGCTGCTGCAGCCACCAAGAAGCCTGTGTGCAAGCACAGGTCACTATCCACGCCTCCCCTCCCAGGAGCCTGTGGAGCCAGCCACTGCCAGGGTCCCGTGATCCAGGGACAACTTCTCCGGGAAAACACACACCACACCTCAGGCTGGTGTAACGTCATGCTGACCTCTGCTGCCTCAGTGTCGACCCACATTCCGTAAACCTCCCTCCCCCTCTCCTGAGTGAGCCAGAGCACCTTAATCAGCTGCTTAATCAGGGTACAGACATTCTCAGGTGACCTACAAGCAGAGGCGGGGTCAAATCCAAAGCTGAAGCCCAGGAGCTGTGTGAACAAAGAAGAGAAAGGGAAATTTCTCCCAGCAGCCTCAAGAGCAGCAGACTAAATCTCCACAATCAACTTGATGTACCCTGCATCTCTGGAATACCTGAATAGACAACGAATGATCCCAAAATTGAGGTGGTGGACTTTGGAAGAAACGATATACATATTTTTTTCCTTTTTATCTTTTTGTGAGTGTGCATGTGCATGCTTCTTTGTGTGATTTTGTCTGTATAGCTTTGTTTTACCATTTGTCTAATGGTTCTGTCTGTCAGTTTATTTATTTTTTGTTAGTTTGTTTTAATTTTTTTATTTTTAATAATTATTTTTTATTCTAATAACTTTATTTTCTCCCTTTCTTTCTTTCTTTCTTTCTCCCTTTTCTTCTGAGCTGTGTGGCTGACAGGGTCTTGGTTCTCTGGCCAGGTGTCAGGCCTGCCCCTCTGAGGTGGGAAGGATGAGTTCAGGACATTGATGCACCAGAGACCTCCTGGGTCCACATAACATCAAGCGGCAAAAGCTCTCCCAGAGATCTCCATCTCAACACTAAGACACAGCTCTACACAACGACCAGCAAGCTACAGTGCTGGATACCCTATCCCAAACAACTAGCAAGAGAGGAACACAACCCCACCCATTAGCAGCGGGGCTGCTAAAATCATAATAAGGTCACAGACACCCCAAAACACACCACCGGATGTGGTCCTGCCCACCAAAAAGACAAGACCCAGCCTCATCCACCAGAACAGAGGCACTAGTCCCCTCCACCAGGAAGTCTACAGCGCCCACTGAACCAACCTTAGCCACTGGGGGCAGACACCAAAAACAATGGGAACTACGAACCTGCAGCCTGCGAATAGGAGACCCCAAACACAGTAAGTTAAGCAAAATGAGAAGACAGAGAAAAACATAGCAGATGAAGGAGCAGGGTAAAAACCCAGCAGACCAAACAAATGAAGAAGAAATAGGCAGTCTACCTGAAAAAGAATTCAGAGTAATGATAGTAAAGATGATCCGAAATCTTGGAAATAGAATGGAGAAAATACAAGAAACGTTTAACAAGGACCTAGAAAAACTAAAGAGCAAACCAACAATGATGAACAACACAATAAATGAAATTAAAAATTCTCTAGAAGGAATCAATAGCAGAATAACTGAGGCAGAAAAATGGCTAAGTGACCTGGAAGATAAAATAGTGGAAATAACTACTGCAGAGCAGAATAAAGAAAAAAGAATGAAAAGAATTGAGGACAGTCTCAGAGACCTATGGAACAGCATTAAAAGCACCAACATTTGAATTATAGGGGTCCCAGAAGAAGAAGAGAAAAAGAAAGGGACTGAGAAAATATTTGAAGAGATTATAGTGGAAAATTCCCTAATATGGGAAAGGAAATAATCAAGTGCAGGAAACGCAGAGTCCCATACAGGATAAATCCAAGGAGAAATACACCAAGACACATATTAATCAAACTATCAAAAATTAAATACAAAGAAAAAATATTAAAAGCAGCAAGGGAAAAGCAACAAATAACATACAAGGGAATCCCCATAAGGTTAACAGCTGATCTTTCAGCAGAAATTCTGCAAGCCAGAAGGGAGTGACAGGACATATTTAAAGTGATGAAAGGGGGAAAACCTACAACCATGATTACTCTACCCAGCAAGGATATCATTCAGATTCGACAGAGTAATTAAAAGCTTTATAGACAAGCAAAAGCTAAGAGAATTCAATACCACCAAACCAGCTTTACAACAAATGCTAAAGGACCTTCTCTAGGCAGGAAACACAAGATAAGGAAAAGACCTACAATAGCAAATTGAAAACAATTCAGAAAACGGTAATAGGAACATACATATCGATAACTACCATAAATGTAAATGGATTAAATGCTCCAAACAAAAGACATAGACTGGCTGAATGGATACAAAAACAAGACGCATATATATGCTGTCTTCAAGAGACCCACTTCAGATCTAGGGACATATACATGCTGAAAGTGAGGGGATGGAAAAAGATATTCCATGCAAATGGAAATCAAAAGAAAGCTGGAGTAGCAATTCTCATATCAGACAAAATAGACTTTAAAATAAAGACTATTACAAGAGACAAAGAAGGACACTACATAATGATCAAGGGATCAATCCAAGAAGACGATATAACAACTGTAAATTTTTATGCACCCAACATAGGAGCACCTAAGGAGAACATAAAGCAAATGTTAACAGCCATAAAAGCAGAAATCGACAGTAACACAATCATACAAGGGGACTTTACCTCACTACTTTCACCAATGGACAGATCATCCAAAATGAAAATAAATAAGGAAACACAAGCTTTAAATGACACATTAAACAAGAGGGACTTAATTGATATTTATAGGACATTCCATCCAAAAACAACAGAATACACTTTCTTCTCAAGCAGTCATGGAACATTCTCCAGGATAAATCATATCTTGGGTCACAAATCAAGCCGTGGTAAATTTAAGAAAATTGAAATTGTATCAAGTATCTCTTCTGACCACAACACTATGACACTAGATATCAATCACAGGAAAAAATCTGTAAAAAATACAAACACATGGAGGCTAAATGATACACTACTTAATAACTAAGAGATCACTGAAGAAATCAAAGAGGAAATCAAAAAATACTTAGAAACAAATGCCAATGAAAACACAATGACCCAAAACCTATGGGATGAAGCAAAAGCAGCTCTAAGAGGGAAGTGTATAGCAATACAATCCTACCTCAATTAACAAGAAACATCTCAAATAAAGAACCTAACATTACACCTAAAGCAATTAGAGAAAGAAGAACAAAAATCCCCCAAAGTTGGCAGAAGGAAAGAAATCATAAAGTTGAGATAAGAAATAAATGGAAAAGAAATGAAGGAAACAATAGCAAGGATCAATAAAATTAAAAGCTGGTTCTTTGAGAAGATAAACGAAATTGATAAACCATTAGACAGACTCATCAAGAAAAAAAGGGAGAAGACTCAAATCAATAGAATAAGAAATGAAATAGGAGAAGTAACAACTGACACTGCAGAAATACAAAGGATCATGAGAGATTACTACAAGCAACTCTATGCCAATAAAATGGAGAACCTGGAAGAAATGGACAAATTCTTAGGAAAGCACAAGTTTCTGAGACTGAACCAGGAAGAAATAGAAAATACAAACAGACCAAACACAAACACTGAAATTGAGACTTTGCTTAAAAATCTTCCAAAAAACAAAAGCCCAGTAGGAGATGGCTTCACAGGCAGAGTTTGTCAAACATTTAGAGAAGAGCTAACACCTATCTTTCTCAAACTCTTCTAAAATATAGCAGAGAGAGGAACACTCTCAAACTCATTTTACGAGGCCACCATCACCCTGGTACCAAAATCAAAGATGTAACAAAGAAAGAAAACTACAGACCAATATCACTAATGAATATAGATGCAAAAGTCCTCAACAAAATACTAGCAAACAGAATCCAACAGCACATTAAAGGATCATACACCATGATCAAGTGAGTTTTATCCCAGGCATGCAAGGATTCTTCAGTATACGCAAATCAATCAATGTGAAACACCATATTAACAAATTGAAGGATAAAAACCATATGATCATCTCAAGAGATGCAGAAACAGCTGTTGAGAAAATTCAACGCTGATTTATGATATAAACTCTCCAGAAAGTAGGCATAGAGGGAACTTACCTCAACATAATAAAGGCCATATGTGACAAACCCACAGCCAGCATCGTTCTCAGTGGTGAAAAACTGAAACTATTTCCATAAGATCAGGAACAAGACAAGGTTGCCCACTCTCACCACTATTATTCAACACAGTTTTGGAAGTTTTAGCCACAGCAATCAGACAAGAAAAAGAAATAAAAGGAACCCAAATCAGAAAAGAAGAAGTAAAGCTGTCACTGTTTGCAGATAAGATGATACTATGCATAGAGATCCTAAAGATACTCCCAGAAAACTACTAGAGATAATCAATGAATTTGGTAAAGTAGCAGGATACAAAATTAATGCACAGAAATCTCTTGCATTCCTATACACTAACGATGAAAAATCTGAAAGAGAAATTAAGAAAACACTCCCATTTACCGTTGCAACAAAAAGAATAAAATACCTAGGAATAAACCTACCTAAGGAGACAAAAGACCTGTATGCAGAAACCTATAAGACACTGATGAAAGTAATTAAAGATGATACAAACAGATGGAGAGATATACCATGTTCTTGGATTGGAAGAATCAACATTGTGAAAATGACTATACTACCCAAAGCAATCTACAGATTCAATGTAATCCCTATCAAACTATCAATGACAATTTTCACAGAACTAGAACGAAAAATTTCACAATTTGTACAGAAACACAAAAGACCCTGAATAGCCAAAGCAATCTTGAGAAAGAAAAAGAGAGCTGGAGGAATCAGACTCCCTGACTTCAGAATATACTACAAAGCTACAGTAATCAAGAAAGTATGGTAGTGGCAGAAAAACAGAAAAATATATCAGTGCAACAGGGTAGAAAGCCCAGAGATAAACCCACGCACATATGGTCACCTTATTTTTGATAAAGGAGTCAAGAATATACAATGGACAAAAGACAGCCTCTTCAATAAGTTGTGCTGGGAAAACTGGACAGCTACATGTAAAAGAATGAAATTAGAACACTCCCTAATACCATACACAAACTAAACTCAAAATAGATTAAAGACCTAAATGTAAGGCCAGACACTAACTCTTAGAGGAAAACTCTTAGAGGAAAACAAAACTCTTAGAGGAAAATACAGGCAGAACACTATATGACATAAAGCACAGCACAAAAAGCACAAAAAGATCCTTTTTGACACAACTAGTAGAGAAATGAAAACAAAAACAAAAATAAACAAATGGACCTAATGAAACTTAAAATCTTTTGCACAACAAAGAAAACCATAAACCAGACAAAAAGACAACCCTCAGAATAAGAGAAAATATTTGCAAACAAAGCAACTGACAAAAGATTAATGTCCAAAATTTACAAGCAGCTCTTGCAGCTCAATATCAAAAAATCAAACAACCCAATCCCAAAATGGGCAGAAGACCTAAATAGACATTTCTCCAAGAAGATATACAGATTGCCAACACACACATGAAACAATGCTCAACACCACTAATCATTAGAGAAATGCAAATCAAAACTACATTGAGGTATCACCTCACACCAATCAGAATGGCAATAATCAAAAAATCTACAAACAATAAATGCTGGAGAGGCTGTGGAGAAAGGGGAACCCTCTTGCACTGTTGGTGGGAATGTAAATTGATACAGCCACTATGGAGAACAGTATGGAGATTCCTTAAGAAACTAAAAATAGAACTACCATATGACCCAACAATCCCACTGCTGGGCATATACCCTGAGAAAACCATCATTCAAAAAGAGTCCTGTACCACAATGTTCATTGCAGCTCTATTTACAATAGCCAGGACATGGATGCAAGGTAAGTGTCCATCCACAGATGAATGGATAAAGAAGATATGGCACATATATACAATAGAATATTACTCAGCCATAAAAAGAAAGGAAGTTGAGTTATTTGTGGTGAGGTGGATGGACCTAGAGTCTGTCATACAGAGTGAAGTAAGTCGGAAAGAGAAAAACAAATACTGTATGCTAACACATATATATGGAATCTAAAAAAAAAAAAAAAATTTATGAAGAACCTAGGGGCAGGACAGGAATAAAGACGCAGATGTAGAGAATGGACTTGAGGACACAGGGAGGGGGAAGGGTAAGCTGGGATGAAGTGAGAGAGTGGCATGGATTTATATATACTACCAAATGTAAAATAGATAGCTAGTGGGAAGCAGCCTCATAGCACAGGGAGATCAGCGTGGTTCTTTGTGACCACCTAGAGGGGTGGGAGGGAGATGCAAGAGGGAGGAGATATGAGGATATATGTATATGTATAGTTGTTTCACTTTGTTATAAAGCGGAAACTAGCACACCATTGTAAAGCAATTATATTCCAATAAAAATGTTAAAAGAAATACATGCCCACTTAGAAGTCTATAGTGAGGAGTCTAATGCCATGGTTGTTACTGTATATTTTATAAAATATTGCTCTCTTGAATATCTTTTTTGTTGTTGTTGTTTTACTAATTCCAAGTCTGGAAGAAGTAAATTGTCAAGTTATATTAACATTTTCACATGATGAAATATGTAGATGTAGTGTAATTGTTGCAGAGTGTAGGATCAGAGTATATTGATTGAACATGGTGAAGTCCTGATATTTGAAACCTTAGTCATGAAAATATTTTTGAAATAGATTTCCTGATTGATTTTCATCAAAAGAGCTGAAGACCCTTTATTAAAAGTGCTTTTGTGTACATATTTGTACAGGTAGTTTATGCATGTAGAGTTGTGAAAATAAATCTAGAAAAGAAGGTGTGGTCACAGACAATTTAAGGTAAAGGAACGAATATTCATGTGCATATTTTGTCATGCAATTTACCAGCCATTTTGCCCTTTAGTTCTCACAGTGAGATGTGTATCAAAACCATCTTACAAATGAAAAACTGAGGCTAAAAAGAAGATAAATAGCTTACCCAAAGGCCCATAGATAGAAGAAATAGAATCAGGAATCAAATGCAAGTCTCTCTAAAGCAAAGCTCCCTTTCTAATCTCTTTTCTAACCTTCTAATTTTTTCTAATCTTTCTCCTTTCTAATCTTCTACCATATTACATTGTGCACTTCCAGATTCTTGTGGCCAGTATGTGCATTTCCTATTCTGCTAGTTCCTTCACCTTCTTAACAGTTCTGATTCATATTCTGCAAGGAACTCTCTATAGAGTTGATCTCTATTTCTTCATAATATTCCATTGCTGGAGATCTTTGAAACAGTGCGAACTGCAAATGCTCTATCTTGACAGCTGTGACACAGAAAACTCAGAATATTTAAGAAATAATAATAGTAATAACACTGGCTAAACTAGCTAAATCTTTAAAACCCTTACTGTATGTAAGTCATTAGACTAAGGGCTTTACCTTAATTATCTCATTTAATCTTCATAAAAATCACACAAGTTAGTTACTATTTTAACCCATTTTTAAGGATGAGAAACGGAGTTTAAGTAAATTTATCAGGATGACCCAGAAAATGGTGAAGAGTAAATATGTTTCCATATGGAACTGGTGCAAAAAGGCAAGGATTGTTCTTACATGTTTTGTCTCATTGGAGGACCCATCTCTTTGTATTAATAGTTACCTCTGCTAGGGACGTTTGGGAGGTCTCCCACGGTTTCATTTATTTCCCCACTCAAAAACAAAATTTATTTCAAATATTCTGCAACTGTTTAGTTCTTAGCAATTTTCAGTGTCTGAGAAACACAACATGTTATTTCTAGTTTCTGAAATATTGGATATTTGAAAGGTGTTTGGTTCTTGAAGATTAGTTTCCAGTTATCACCGTAAAACTATTGTGTCACCTTATAAATTATTTTTAAAAGATATGCATTAAGATGATGTTTCAGTTTGATTCGTGAAGGATTGGCGTTTGAAAATGTAATAGACATTCCAAAGATGACTTGATTTTAAAATGCCTCATTGAGAAAGGAAAAACATTTGAACTAGCAAGGGAAATTTGGCACGTGTGAGTTGTTAGCTGGTAAAAATAGGTGTCTAATTCTGGAGGAATCCATTATTAAGTGCTTCATGGTGAGAAAATAGAAATACAACATACCACCACCGTTTGTGTCTGATATTTTGCAGTGGCTCATAATGCTAATTTTGATGTAGAAAGTTGGTATTCAACAATAAGCAACAGAAGCTACTTTTTCCTATCTTCTTACTCTCAGGATTTAATTCTCCACACTGCCAACCACAAAATATGCACACACACACACACACAAAGTAATAAAGAGAGGTTGGAAGAAACGCAATTCATGTTTGCAGGTCTAGATGGACCTTTCTGCCTGAAACAACTGAAGGCAATGCTGCTGAAGCAAATGGTCTTGCATTCTTATATATTCTTTTTAAGATACAGGCAATTAAAAGTTCTAGAACTTTACATAATGCTGTGTAAAATTTTTAAACCCCCTCCTTCAACAGGAGAACACTGGAAGAGCCCTAAGATTTACTTTCAAGAAACATCATATTAATATTCTCGTGTCTTTGAGATTTAACATTTCATATTCTTTCCTCTGCACCTTTTATTGTTCCTGTTTACAGTGCACCTGAAACACATTGTGTAATTGGCAGAGAGCCCAGATTTTCCATTTAGGAACAGTTTGATGATTTCACTTTTTCTTCTTCCTTTTTTTTTTTTTCCCAAACAGCAGGTGCTCTACATTGTAAACAATGCCAGTCACCATAATATTATTAGCTTTTGAATTTTTATTACATTCTTGCCTCCTTACATATTTTAAACTTCAGTGTAAGGAATTTTTGGCACCAGCTCAGCAAGCTTCTTATTTCATAAGGAAGATAGATTCCAGTGAATAGAGAGGTTCATTGTCATTTATAATTAGAAAGTATAAGATTTACCTAATCATAAAATCACCCAATATTTTCAGGTTTGTTTCTAATTTTCTAAGCAATACATTCACATCTGTCCCATGCAGAATGCTAATTCCCTTTTGGGTGCATTAGGCTCACAAATGTTTAACCCTTTTCTTACCCATTATCTAAATATAACTCTCTTCTGGCTCATCTTTACCATGAAGACTGTGGTTAAAAGCTAGTTTTTTGTTTTTTGTTTTTTTTTTTAACACTTCTAAATGGCCAAAGCTTATCAGAATCAATGCATTCAGTTGAGTTATTTTAGCAGTCAATGTGTATCACTGCATGATGGATTTAACTTCAGCAGTCAGCATGGAATAAGGAGATGGCTGAGGTGATACAATTGACCATGCTGGTTGCCAAATGTAATTTATTATATTCCCAGCAATGGTGACCAAACACCAAGTATAGAAACTGTGTTTTTCACATAGCAAGTGCTTAATAAGTATTTGCTAAAAAAAGAAATGGCTCAAAAAATCTCCCCATTGTCCTCAGAAGTTAAAATGTTATTACCTATAATACATATATTTATGAAAATTTTGTGGAAAAGGTTAGTTAAAAGATCAGTTCAGGGCACTCTTTGAAATACTGAATTAAGCAGTTTGAAATGAATCAGCCAGTTAGTTGATACAGTGTAAGAACTGCTGTGTGTAGACTGATGAAAACCAAAAATTTATTTCCAACCTTAAATCTGGATTTTCGTTTCATTTTCTGAGATGAATTTTAAGATAACACTTAGCATAAATAATATTTAGAATTTTTCTTCACAGGTTGTGAGAAACTTTCCATTAGCTGCCAAAAAGGGAAAATAATCAAACTATTTTATTTCTACAGCTATGATCTTTCCCTCTAAACTGCATTTAGAGTTACATTTTTTCCAGATCACTTCAATAAGTGAAAACCCAACAGAGAACAGATGTAATGTAAGAGCAATAAAGGAAGAAAAAAATTAAAAATCCTTTGTTCTCCCTGCAGTACATCCGTAAATCTATTAGCATTATTTTCCTTTCTTTCTCTCCCTCTCTCTCTCTCTTTTTTTTTTGCATCCCAAGCCAGATCTCAAGTTCTTTGAAGCAACCCTTAATCAAGCTCCCCAAAGGCCTACGACTGCATGCAGCAATTTCTCCCCTGCTCTCAGCACAGATGTTTCGAGCACATTCCATTACACCTACATGCCATTACAGCTAATGGCTTATTCTGATGAAGAAAGCTGCTTTCTGCTCAGTGCAGCAAAGGGGAAAATTTCCTCCTGTACAGTTCGATCCCTGCAACAATGAAATGTGAGGGCAGGTGGTACAACAGAACTCTCTAATGTTAATTACATACTGTATTACCCCCAAATTTGGCTGGTCATTAATTATGCTAATTTACCTTACTGAAAATTAGCACCATCAATGTGAACATTTGAGCAGATTATGGCAAAATGTAGTCTATCATAGTTTGCTTGTAAGCCTGAACCTTCTGAGCCATCCAAAGAGAATATTACTGTTCTTGGATACAGCAAACTTAAGAAATGGGTTATGGCTACACTTGATCCCCCTCAGGGTAAATATCTTGATTTTTCAGCAAAATAGTATTCAAAGGAGGCAATTTCTTCAAGTCCTGACTAGCAATGAATTTATTAATTTTTTCAAATTGCTAAATACAGAAAAATAAGTATAAAATCTAAAACATTGAAGAAGATAAAGCTTGTGTACTTTGCACTGAATAAAAATCATAGGTATTATTTTGGGAGCAGAATGAGTAGAGGAAAGATGGAAAATAAAACTTTGCTGGCAGTGTGTGAAGTTTTCATGCTATGGAGAGTAGTGATTTTCTTCTATACATTTTTCATAGGGTCTTGATAAACAGAGATGAACATTGTCTTTAACAGCTCCTGCAGTTATAGACTGTATTTTGTTATTTATTACTCCATAAAAAATTAACGTCTCCCTTCCAACTAAAGTTCAAGTTTTACCACATTGATCATAGGTTTAATAAAGTGTGTGAATCAGGTTAGGCTCGTTTTCCATATGAATTAAATAAGTACTATTTCTTTCTGGCCTGTTGAAATTGATTGGATTTCAGAAGTAAATATAAAATCTTCTCTATGGAGTGAACAGTCTCCCTTTCCTCTTCAAGGCTGCTGTTTCCTTCTATCCATCTCCAAGAAGCCATCATCATATTAACATAGATGACAATCTGGCAAGGAGGTGCTGATCAAAGATAAATTTCACACTCGCACTTCGCATTTTCTAATTACACCATCTGTGTCAGACTCTTTCGTGGCAGTTCTGCTCAATCTGTCAAATGCTGCGTGCCTATGGGAATGCAGAGGAGCTGAGAAAATCTCCTTGTCTCCCCCCAACTCTCCCAGCCGATCCATCACCCCCAATCGGAGCTGGGCAGATATATTAGTCTAATTGGGGACTGGAATGAAGGTTCCAGGTTGCATCGGAGATGAGGTGTTTGGGGGATGCAAGACATGAGATTGCAATTTGAATCATATTACAGGGTCTGCCCTAGCTTGTCTCAGAGCAGGCTGAGAACAAGCCATGCATGCGATATCAGGATGGGAGGGGGGAAGACGAGAGAACAGTTTTTAAAAGAATCATGAATGAGAAAGTGTCTCCTTTCATTTCTCTCTGTTTCTTTCAGGCACATTAAGGATAAATGATTGTGAACAGGCACTGATGGACAGTGCTCATTCTTTTATTATAATGTTATAAAACATAAGTATAAGGAGTTAAGCACAATGACCCAGCCGATATGGCCAGGTCTAATCTAATCAAGGCCAAGCAAATAAACCTAACAGTTCTTCCTAAATAACAGAAATTAGTTCTTGTGAAATGTACATGATACTCACAACTGGACACAATAGACTAAAAACAAGAGACAGGGAAGACTGCTAGCTACCCTAATAAGAAGTTCTCAAATATATATTAAACTTTAAGATCCACTTTGATTTCTTCTTTCTTTTAATTTAGAGTGACAAAGTCTATGAAATACCAAAGAAAAATGAAATGATGGACCTTTCAAACTAAAGCCATGGCATAGCTAACTCTTTCTATTTATTGATTTCTCTCTGCCACAGGTCACTGCATTTAAGTCATGTTGCAACTGATGCCAAGGTAAGCGAATAAATGCAGTAACTCATTTTTAACTCTTCAAGGGTGCACTCTTGTGTGGGTTTACCTAAAAATGGTACTGCTATGAAACCAAAGGAATCAATCATTTCTTTTTTTTTTTAATATATGCAGTTATTATGCTAATACTACTTCTGTTGCCCTTGAGAAATTCAGAATCATGTTTTTATCCTAGTCATTCTCAAATGAGAAGGTCTATGGTGAAATGGAAACAGGAAAATAATGAGAGTTAAAAAAATTTGACTCTAGACCCAGCTCTGTTAATTACTTCTCAGACTCTGTTTTCTATAAACTTTACTCTTCCCTTTCATACATTTGAGGAACATGCATGTGAAAGCATGTTAAAGATTATAAAACACTTCAAAAATTATAAGGCCATCTTGTTTATGCATTTATGTATTTATGTCTCAAATCACATGGTATTTCAAGTTATAGTTGATTGGAAAGATTTCTTCCCAAATATACCATGCTAATGTCCAGCTGCAGAAGTAGGACCTCTCATGTATCATTTTGTCCTATAAGAAATTAATTCTGTGTTCATTATTCTCTATCTTGCATATTGTCCATGATCACAAACTTGTTTTTTAAATAACATTGGTACATTTAATATTCACAAAGAAGGGAAATGCTATATGAGTCATTGAGTAAACCAGGCTGATGGTGCTGACGTGATTGCATTTGCAGGGAAGGAGACCTCCTCAATAACCTGTACCTTTAGCATTTCCTTGCTTCTGAAAATCAGGACTTTGCCATCAAATATTTAGGCAAACTTTGTAGTTTTACTTGGATTCTAAAAAATTTTCTTTTCAATAATGGACAAGGTGACCTCAATACGGACTATTCCTAAATGACTTCATCGTGAAAGCATTAAGTAGATAAAACTTAAGCCTCTGCTTACAGAAACTATCTTCTTCAACTATGGTAATAAATCCATAGGAAAACTGACCTTATGGGTTTTATTGTTTCCTGATTTATTAAGATGCAATATCATCAGCTCCTTCTCTCTCTCTCTCTCTATCTCTCTCTCTCTCTCTCTCTCACACACACACACACACACACACATCTATCTATCTATCTATCTATCATCTATCATAATATGACTTGAGAATTCAGAGAAAATATAAGAGAGAGTATTATAGATAACCAAGTTAAAGCCCAGAGACTGGACATACTAAGGAAACACTAAAGAAATCTATCCTTTTGACTGAAGAGTAGAAAAATGAGGAGAAAATTAAAAACAGTATTCAATTTCACATTGCCCATGGTAAGAAAGTGTCCTTTATTTCAGCCCTAAGCATGGGCATCTATGAGAATTCCACTTAGTAAATGTTATCATTGAATTACTCAATCACTCCACTTGCTAATTCAATTGTGAGTAGCATTGGATATTAGCAGAGGCAGATGAAATTTGTTCTTAACTATTGCCATGCAACAGTGTCCAATGTCTCAAATCCTTCTTGAGTCTTCTCTATTCTCATGAATTTCTAGACAACTGAAAATAAAATGTTCATAAATCCAGTATGTTTTTAGAGAAAGTAAATGACCACTTCCAGCATTATTTGCAGAACTGCACATTTCTGGAGTAATATACTTCTCTCCATTTTGCTTAAAGAACATTGGTTATAAAATAGGTAAATACATGTATACTGTTATAAAGGATAATATTCCAATTTAAAACTGAGCTATGTATGTGATGTTTTTCTTTACCAAACTTGGAAGAACATTTTACCCTCCTCATATGTGTGTGTGTGTGTATATATATATATATATATATATATATATATATATATATATATATGATAGATTTTTAACAGCTCTAAGATATATACAATATAGTTTCAGGTTTGGAAATACTCATGTATTAAATAAAAATCTCTGTAGAGCTCACTATAGTACTTTATCACAGGCACTTGCCAAACATGCGATGATTTACATCTTTTCCAAATTCACAGGTAAAATTAAGATTCTAGTTGATAATTTGATGAAGCAAAAGGATGTAGGACCTTGGGGAAGTCAATAACAGTTTCTTAACCATTCACAGTCACTTCCACAATTTGGTTTCTGCCCCAACAGCCCCTTCCATGTTGTGTTTCCATTAAGCACTAAGAGCTAAAAATAAAGTAATTATGTCACAACTTTGTAATGCAATCCAAGGAATCATACATTCTTATTTCAGTAATGCTTTTATGTATAAATATTTCAAGAATAAAGACTATTTTTGTGCTCTCTGGCTCACTAAAACTCAAAAACTCAAAGTATAATATTTACGAAAAAGAAAAGTAACATTTTGGGCCAGTATTCACAGAGCTGTCTCCTAGATAAGGCATTAAGGATGGGAAACCTCCAGCTTCACCTCCATCATCCTGGAAACTAAATGGAGAAAAGACCTACTGCCAATTCTGTCTCATCTTGCTTGCTGTCCAATTCCCCCCCCCCCAGCAAGCTAAGTTTCACACCCCATTTAGAGCAGGCTTGGAGGGGCACCCAAAGATTTGGAAGTAGGCTCAAAGCTTATCTTGATTCTCCAGACATCAACAATGTGAAAAATGGGATTTTAAAAATAATGTTTCCTGTCCTTCCTGCTTCTGGTCAAGCCAAAATTTCCATAGGGATTGTTTTTCTCATGGAATTTTGGCACTTCCTCTGTAAGGCACATCCAGAATCTGGACATGCAGAGGGACATAGAAATTGAAACTGATTGAAAAGTCCCAAATCAGGACCACAAACAATGTTGGGGGAGTACATTTAACAAGGCTAGAATCCACGAGAACACTGACCATATGAGCACAGTTTCCCTGATGATATAGCTGATGTCCAGCCAACCCTCCATGTTTCATTTTCAACACAGGTCTTTAAGTCAGAATATATGGGATGTCCACATAGACTTACAATTATCAACTTTTCATTCAGTCCAATCTATGTGGGAAAAAACTTTAAAAATGCTCCTTACAATTAAAGACTGCTGACTTAGCACAAACAAGACAGATTGGCAAACTGAAAGAATAGTAAACACCGGTGGGAATGTAAATTGATACAGTCACTATGGAGAACAGTATGGAGGTTCCTTAAAAAACTAAAAATAGAACTACCATACACCCCAGCAATCCCACTGCTGGTCATATACCCTGGGAAAACCATAATTCAAAAAAAGTCATGTACCACAACAATGTTCATTGCAGCTCTATTTACAATAGCCAGGACATGGAAGCAACCTAAGTGTCCATCGACAGATGAATGGATAAAGAAGATTTTGCACATATATACGATGGAATATTACTCAGCCATAAAGAGAAACGAAATTGAGTTATTTGTAGTGAGGTGGATGGACCTAGAGTCTGTCATACAGGGTGAAATAAGTCAGAAAGACAAAAACAAATACCGTATGCTAACACATATATATGGAGTCTCAAAAAAAAACAGGTTCTGAAGAACCTAGGGGCAGGACAGGAATAAAGACGCGTACATAGAGAATGGACTTGAGGACACAGGGAGGGGGAAGGGTAAGCTGGGACAAAGTGAAGAGTGGCATGGACATATATACACCACCAAATGTAAAACAGATAGCAAGTGGGAAGCAGCTGCATATCACAGGGAAATCATCTCAGTGCTTTGTGACCACCTAGAGGGGTGGGATAGGGAGGGTGGGAGGGAGACGGAAGATGGAGGAAATATGGGGATATATATATGTATAGCGGATTCACTTTGTTATAAAGAAGAAACTAACACACCACTGTAAAGCAATTATACTCCAATAAAGATGTTAAAAAAATAAAATAAAAAATTTTTAGAAACTATGTTTTTTTTAAGAGATGCTATTTGTATTTAAAAAAATAGAATTTTTTCTATAAAGGCAGCATTTTTCAAAGAGCTGCTCACTAATAAGTGAGTTTAAGCATATAAGTATCATTTTAGACATTGATAAAATATAGTAAGTGAAATATAGAGCTAACATACTAATAGTTACTTGAAAGATGCAAGTGCAGATAAATCAAACTTTTCCTTTTTATTTCTAAAGTATCCAACAAATTACTCCCAATCACAGACATTATTTTTGTTTAAAAATTCTATTGTATTAAAATGGCCATTGCGTTATGAACTAATTAGTTTATGAAAGCATTGGTTAAGATTGCCATGAAAACATACATACTCTTTTTTTTAACATCTTTATTGGAGTATAATTGCTTTACAATGGTGTGTTAGTTTCCACTTTATAACAAAGTGAATCAGCTATACATATACATATATCCACATATCTCATCCTTCTTGTGTCTCCCTCCCACACTCCCAGTCCCACCCCTCTAGGTGGTCACAAAGCACTGAGTTGATCTCCCTGTGCTATGTGGCTGCTTCCCACTTGTTATCTATTTTACATTTGGTAGTGCATATATGTCCATGACACGCTCTCACTTCGTCCCAGCTTACCCTACCCTGTCTCCGTGTCCTCAAGTCCATTCTCTACGTATGTGTCTTTATTCCTGTCCTTCTCCTAGGTTCTTCAGAACCATTTTTTTTTCTTTTTTTTTTTGAGACTCCATATATATGTGTTAGCATACGGTATTTGTTTTTGTCTTTCTGACTTACTTCACTCTGTATGACAGACTCTAGGTCCATCCACCTCACTACAAATAACTCAATTTCGTTTCTTTTTATGGCTGAGTAATATTCCATTGTATATATGTGCAAAATCTTCTTTATCCATTCATCTGTCGATGGACACTTAGGTTGCTTCCATGTCCTGGCTATTGTAAATAGAGCTGCAATGAACACTATGGTACAGGACTCTTTTTGAATTGTGGTTTTCCCATATTCAAAGGGTATATGCCCAGTAGTGGGATTGCTGGGTTGTATGGTAGTTTTACTTTGAGTTTTTTAAGGAACCTCCATACTGTTCTCCATAGTGGCTGCATCAATTTACATTCCCACCAACAGTGCAAGAGGGTTCCCTTTTCTCCACACCCTCTCCAGCATTTATTGTTTGTAGATTTTTTGATGATGGCCATTCTGACTGGTGTGAGGTGATACTTCATTGTAGTTTTGACTTGCATTTCTCTAATGATTAGTGATGTTGAGCATCCTTTCATGTATTTGTTGGCAATCTGTATATCTTCTTTGGATAAATATCTATTTAGGTCTTCTGCCCATTATTGGATAAGTTTGTTTGTTTTTTTGATCTTGAGCTGCATGAGCTGCTTGTAAATTTTGGAGATTAATCCTTGGTCAGTTGCTTCATTTGCAAATATTTTCTCCCATTCTGAGGGTTGTCTTTTTATCTTGTTTATGGTTTCCTTTGTGGTGCAAAAGTTTTTAAGTTTCATTAGGTCCCATTTGTATATTTTTGTTTTTATTTCCATTTCTCTACAAGGTGGGTCAAAAAGAATCTTGCTGTGCTTTATGTCATAGTGTGTTCTACGTATGTTTTCCTCTAAGAGTTTTATAGTGTCTGGCCTTACATTTAGGTGTTTAATCCATTTTGAGTTTATTTTTGTATATGGTGTTAGGGAGTGTTCTATTTTCATTCTTTTACATGTACCTCTCCAGTTTTCCCAGCACAACTTACTGAATGGGCTGTCTTTTCTCCATTGTATATTCTTTATCAAAAATAAGGTGACCATATGTGCGTGGGTTTATCTCCGAGCTTTCTATCCTGTTCCATTGATCTATATTTCTGTTTTTGCGCCACTACCATACTGTCTTGATTACTGTAGCTTTGTAGTATAGTCTGAAGTCTGTGAGACTGATTCCTCCAGCTCCGTTGTTCTTTCTCAAGATTGCTTTGGCTATTCGGAGTCTTCT